>NC_141251.1:21610000-21667500 GCF_054856555.1 Leptonotus elevatus
CACTGGTTTGAAACTCTAATTTGAACCCTAAACCCATGTTTGAACACATGGACATTTTTGGAGTCTAAAATGCGTAAGCAGAGAAAGCTTGGATTCAAACAACTTCATAGTTGTGAGGCAGACGTGCCAACCACTAGGGTACCGTGCTGCCCCTGAGGCAATAGGTTTTGTTTAATTTGTTTCATTTGAGTCCTTGACATTTTGTGCTGGGAATTCCTGAGTGAGAATCGAATGTTGCTGGGTTCTGATTGTGTGCGCGATCCTATCAGCAGGAAAAGAAGCGAAGAACATTCACGCAATCACCAGGGTCACAACTGCAGCCAAAGCCATCCATCACGGCAGTGGGAAAGCCGACACCGCTCATGATACACAACGGGCCTTTACATTCTTTGTTTTCTTTTCTCACCCGCCGTCCTGATGAGGTGCCGTCTGAAACGTCAGGTGCTGTGACATGGACGCGATGTAGCATAAACAAACTCACCCTGGTTCCGATGTTCTGAACGAGACGCTAATTGGTTAGCTTCCGGTTAGCTTCCGATTTTTTCTTCTGTCAAAGTGCATACTGTAACGGAAAGTGACTGTCAATAAGTGTCAATTAGTGCAGTGTTTCTCTAACCTTTGCATAAAAAGAAAACTGCAGACCATATACCGCATCCAAATATCCAAAAACAATAGACTGGCCTACTATTCCAACACACTTGAATCAAAATCCAACAACTTGGAAAGTGAAAGGAAATGCAACGGAAAAGTACAAGAAGAGTCCAGAATGAGGACAAGGAAGGCGGTTGACATTTTAGATGTTTATTGCCTTTTCTTTTCTGGAAAACTCAGTTCATTCTGTAATTTTACCGATTTGACATGTCATCATCATTGCTCTCATTTTTTTTATTTAATTTTTTTATGTGGGTGTGTATGTGCATGTGCGTGTGTGCGTGCGTGTTAGTGTGTATTCATTAGTTCACCTAAAACATATTAAAAACTCCCATATGTTCACCTAAACCGAACACTTCAGAATCCAGCCAGAGTCGTGAGGCCGTCAGGAGACCCGAGGAAGGACCAAAGAAAGGAAAGTGAAATCCAGCACCAACCAGACGCCACCCACCGCGCCACCAACCAGAGTCCTTCACCAACCCCAGAAACATCTAAATTCCAACAAATCAGGGAGACCTCAAGAGACCAAAGGACAGACTGAGGAAAGGAAGGAAGGACAGACGAAGCAGAGTGAGATCCACAGACACCAGCCTCCACCGATTCACCGACCAGAAGAAGAAGCAGATTGTGTCTGAGTTTCGATAGATGCTGGTGTGGTGGATTTGGCATGCATGGAAATCTCCACCAAAGAGGGGAGCCGTCGACCCCTGCCAGGACAGAGCAAGCGCAACACCTCAGGGCCCCCCAGGCCACAGCAGCGCCAAGGGACAACCCCCGGGCCCCGCAGGGGCCACCGGCCGGAGAGCAAACCCAGGAGCAGGAGCGCCCCCCACCCCAACACGGCCCGCGCCCCCAACGCAGCAGGACGGGGCACTGCAGGCCCGCCAGGCACCCCACTGGTCCACAGCCCCCCCTCCCCCCAGGCCCGGCGGGGAAAGGCCCCGGTCATCACGCCGGCGTGCCTAGTGAAAACTAACCCTGTTACTGAGTTCGCCAGCTCGCCGACTGGCGAACTCTACCCTTACACCTTGGCCAGGGCCGCAGAGAGCGGGGGAGAGGAGGAGGAAGGGTAACGAGGGAGAAGGGACAGGCAGGCGGAGGACGGGCGGGGAGAGGCGAGGAAGGAGAGGCAGCATGGGGGAGGAAGGGGGAGGAAGGGGGAGGAAGGGGGAGGGGAGAGGGAACCACGGGGCACCCCGGCGGCCCACAAGCCCCGAACCGCGTCGCCGGGCCCAGAGCGACGAACCGCGCCGGGGCGACGCCGCCCCGGACACCAGGGAGAGCCCGGCAACGCAGCACCCCCCAAGAGACCCAGGGAACGGCCAAGACGCAGCCCCACCCAGCAGCCAACAGAGGGGCAGAGCCGCCCACGCCCAGCCAGGGAGGTACAGCACCTATAGAATTAACCCACTGGCATGCAGTGAATCCGAATATTAACCCTTGGTGCCCATTGGAGGGGAATCTTGAGGAGTTGGTGATTAAGGTGTCGTTTGATGTAGTCTGCTCGATCCTGCTGGCAGCAACTGGGTTCCTGACTATAAAAACACAACCATTAGTTACAAATTGCCAAATACAGAAACAGCAATGTAAGTTATCGCGATGTGGTGGCTCTCGCTAACAGGCAGAATTAAGTAACCAGATTTAGGTTAAAATATTCTATATACGTAGACCATGTTTCTATAAATTTTGTTATTTGGTTTTTATTCGAGGCAGATATTTTTTCCATTAAAATGTGATTTATGAGGAGGTTAGACCATTGGTCGATATTCAGAGTTTGTTTATTTTTCCAGTTAACAAGAATTGTTTTTTTTGCGATAGTAAGGGCTACAAGTGTAGATTGAAATTGTTTATGTGGTAAGTCAGTTGTTGTTAGGTCACCTAGAACACAAGTTTGGAGATAAAGGTATCCTACAGTCCAAGATAGCGGAAAGTTTTTCTCAGACTTTACTCCAGAAATACATAACCGGAGTGCATAACCATAAAGCATGAAAATAAGTGTTTGTAGTGTTTTGTAAACACTGGAGACAAATGTCGGAGTCTGAGAGTCCCATTTTCTTCATCATATATTGAGTAATGTATGTTCTATGAATAATTTTATATTGGATAAGTTGTAAATTTGTGTGTTTTGCCATTTTAAATACGTTTTCACAAACTTGAATCCAAAAGTCAGATTCCGGAGCTATAGACAAGTCTTTCTCCCATTTCGAGATGGGTAAAGACATTTTATCAGTATATGAAAGTAACTTATATATTTTTGAGAGGTGTTTTGTTGTTGTCGGAGAAAGAAATCATTGGGTTTTTAAAACAATTATGTCGCTTAATCGATGTTGTAATAAAGAGTAAATCTAGAAGTCTGAGGTTATTACAATCCTTCTGTTCTAGTTCCAGCCAACAGTTAGTATCTCTGTTGGGTTGTGCCCATAGAATGATATATTGTAGCTGGTTAGCTATATTGTAGTGCATACAATTTGGTGCCTCTAGACCTCCTTTGGATTTATTTTTCTGAAGAGTAGATAGACTAATCTTTGCTTTTTTTTTTATTCCAGTAAAATTTTGTAACGGCCGAGTCCAACAACTGGAACCAGTTAGCCGTAGGTTTAAATGGAATCATTGAGAAAAAATAGTTTATTTGGGGTAAAACTTTCATTTTAATGGTGGCTATTCGTCCCATTAGAGAAATAGGAAGATTATTCCAGCGCTCCAAGTCACTATAAATGCTATCCAGAAGTGGAGTAAAGTTTAAAGGAATTTTAATCGTAACTTTATTCTGGTACCTCAACTTGAAACCCCTACCCGAGCTCAAAAACGTATATTTAAAACAATAAGATTGAAACCCTAAACCTGGCTTAAATGGGTGCCCAGGCACATGCCCTTTTGGCAATGATGGCCAAAGTGCCCCTTTGTCCTTTTTTTGGGATGTGTGTGAAAGTCATTTTGTTGCCTTTCAAAACTAAAATTCAACAATTTAATTTACATAAATTATTATTACAATATCTTTCGTCACGAGATCCTCGAAGATGACGTCATATTATGAGACGCGCCCAAATTCGAAATCAGGTCGCTCGCCGCTGGACCTGCGGTAAATTGGTCGCTAATTAAAATTTTAGTCTCACTCAGAGTAATTAAAAGTCAAGCTCATAGAATGCAGAAAACTCATTTAAAACAAATGCCGTTATTTGATAGATCTCTTGTATATTATCACGGAGCATACCTAGTAGCATAGCTAGTTTACCTTAAACAGAAATGTACTGTAGTGACAAAAGTTGTTATCAGCCTAGCAACTACAATGAAGTCTTTGACATTTGGGCGCAGTTGGCACTGAGGACGCAGGGGACAGGGACATGTCCCCGAATCCCCATCAGTTTCATAAAGACTAGGACTCGTCCCATCCACTTTCGCCATGGCAAAATCTCCGGTAAAAAACGAACGTTCCTCTTCCATCTGCTACTACGATGCGTACTAATGATGCGTTTAAGGCACACAGAAAATATCGGAATTTGTAACTCTGAATCAGAATTTTTGTCAACTCGCTTTCTGAAGTCAGATCTCTAACTCTGCAATGCAGACCAATCTTACAAGCCAGACATAGAATTTATGCCATCTGTTAATCATGTAAACACTATCGTTACATGTTTTGTTGTACTATCACACAGCTGACAAGCGCTAGGAGCATGCAGCTCTGGCATTACTGTTGCTAGCAGCACGAGTCTTACCGCAATAAAATTAGGCATCTGCTCAATTTGAAAAATAGAAGGAACACTTTCAATAGATGTTTGTCACTCTTTTTTTTTCTTAGGCTAGATAAGTCTTGTGGCGTGTACTCAATGATAGCTGAATTGAAATATACTTTAAAATATATGTGGAAATTGCTACCAACAGCTCGTTTTGGGGGGTTTGCTGTCAGATTGAGGTTAAATAGCAGTGTTTTCAGAAATTACGGGGACAATAAAGTACCAAAAAATTATTCACAGCATTTTCTCAAAAACAATAAGTCTAGTTTGCCGACATGTGGGCAGTTAATTGTTGAGTACAGATGCAAATGCAATAACTAAAGATTGACAATCTAAACGTACAGACAAATAATAAACAGCATTTGCTCTTACCTGAATCAAGCTAAATGTAAAGCAAGACATTTTTATGCTACATGCACTATAGGACAATCCGAATAGCACTAATTTTGTTATTTAAAGTGTAAATTTCCTGTACATTTTACATAGTAATTTTTATTTATATAAATGTGTTGTTCATAATTGATTCTGCATACATAAATGTTAAAACAGGTTTTGGCATTGCAGACAAATAACAGTTTCATCATGTGTGATTTATTGTATAGCCATTATTTCAATTAAGAATTTTACAATGGATTTTTTTCACATGCATGCACGCAAATATATGCACACACACCCTCTATCAAATTTTCATCTCCCCTCCCAGCCCCCCGCCCCACGTACAGCGGCTCAGTGGTGACATGGGTTCAAAGTTCAAACACCAGGTGAGTGTACAGTGCAGGCATTTTTATCACGCGCCCCCCCCTATTTTTTTTTTTACTTTGAGCACCTGACACTCACTGCACGTCCCTGTCCTGGTTGATCTCTTATACTCTGCCACCTGTTGGCCATTTTTGTAATAACTACCATTGCTTTAAGCAACCTCTTGAGGTCAAAAGCTGCATCAAAGCCTTCTGTATGCTCTTGCATAAAAAAAAAACTATAGAAAACATGTAAATACGTTTTTTGGGGGATCATGGTAATATTTAAAATAGAACACGTTTATACGTTTTTGGGAGCAGTTGAGTTAACTAAAACTCTAACCCTGCCTTGAAACCTTAAACCTTGCTTTAACCCTGCTTTGAAATCATAACTCGAGTTTGAAAGGAAAAGAGAAGCTGACATTAAACCGAACTCAACTCAATTGTTCTACCTAAGGGTTACACAAATAATATTTTTTTCATAAAAAGGATTATCATTGATGAAAAACTAAACAGGAAAATGTTGATGCTGTAAATAAAAGTAAAGGAAAAAACAAGTTGAAGCCCAAAGGTCATTAGTAAGTAAGTTTGAAAGTGACTTAATCCAAGTTTATCATCGACCGCCACGGCAACAGTAAAGAAGCGTGGCCCGGCGTACGTGCGGCGCCCCTGGCCGACCCTCCTTAAATATAGGATGTCTGGATGTGTTATGGGGGCTATTGTTTCCTCTAAACATCTAGCACCAGGGCAATAACAATCGCATCAGGCTAAATCAGGTTAGCCTGGAATGGAATTAAACTGGCCGCGACCCCGCTGTCTGCTCGCCTCGCAGGCCCTCCATTAATAATGTCTAATCCAATCAAATGGATGAGCGGCAGGCCTGCCTGTGTGCGCATATACGCGCATACCGTAGACATTTGTCTTTACTTTGAGTTTCTTGCATCTAAACGTGCTGGTGCGCCTATCTGCGGCTTTGTATCTTTGTGTGTGTGTGGGTGTGTGTGTGCGCGTGTGTCTTTCTGATTTTGTGCAATACAAAGCATATTTATTTATTCATTTATTAAAATTTGTGGATGAGGTAAAAATGAAAAAAATAAAAGTTAAAATGTATGTGAAATAGTTAGTCTTAATAATATGCGTTACTCTTAAAATTCTCTATTTATACTTTATTACAATTAATTAATGTTATGATTTGGGTGTGGATCCCAGAAAACGTGGACAGCAGAGCAATTTACAATATTTATTTACAAAAGACACACACACAAAAATCCAAACAGAAATAGCTTACTCAGCAAGGAGGAAAACGGTAACAAAAAGCACTTGCACCAAAATGGCAAGGAGAATAACTTAACATGCTTACACAAAAAGGCAAGAGGCAGAATACAAAAATCACTATGCTAGAAAACTTATAAGGGCAAGGCAAAATCGGAGTACAAGGCGAGACGAGAATCGAGGTCGAGAAACAGTCGGGACTAGAGTTGGGCATTGGTGGCTGGCAAGTGAATTGTCCGACAACCGGTCGCTGGTTGGACTGCCTCTTAAATACACCTTTACATGAATGAACACGGCTGCGTGAGTCAAGTTGGCGCCCCTCGTAGTCAACTGGCTGCAACACAACAACAAACATCTGAGTGCAGCCTGACAGCTCAGATCATGACAATTAAATTATTAAATGAAAATATTAACATAAATACAAGATTGTTCAAATGTATGTACAGTTTTTATTTTTTATTTTTATTTTTTACAATAAACCCAACCATGAATCTAAAACAATAAATACAATGAAATCCATCCATCCATTTACTACCACTTCTGGGGTCGGGTCGCTGGGACAGCAGCTTTAGGAGGGAAGCCCAGACTTCCCTCTCCTCAGCCACTTCAACCAGCTCCTCCAGCGGGATCCCAAGGCGTTCCCAGGCCAGCCGAGAGACATAGTCTCTCCAGCGTGTCCTGTGTTGTCCCCAGGGCCTCCCGCCGGTGGGACATGCCCTCCAGGGAGGCGTCCAGGAAGCATCCGAACCAGATGCCCGAGCCACCTCAACTGGCTCCTCTTAACGTGGAGGAGGGTAGATCGACCGGTAAACTGAGAGCTTCGCCTCTTGGCTCAGCTCCTTCTTCACCACACCAAGTTCAAATCACTGCGACCGCTGCACCAATCCTCCTGTCGATCTCCCACTCCATCCAAGACCCTAAGATACTTGAACTCCTCCACTTGGGGCAGGATCTCATCCCAGACCTGGAGAGGGCACGCCACCCTTTTCCGACTGATGACCATGATCTCGGATTTGGAGGTGCTGATCTTCATCCCAACCGCTTCACCCTTTGCTCCGAACCGCTCCAGTGAGAGTTGGAGATCACAGCTTGATGAAGCCAACAGCACCACATCATCTGCAAAAAGCAGAGATACAATGCTGAGGCCACCAAACCGGACCCCCTCAACGCTTCGACTTTGCCGAGAAATTCTGTCCATAAAAGTTATGAACAGAATCAGTGACAAAGGGCAGCCTTGGCGGAGCCCAACCCTCACTGAGAACGAATCCGACTAACTGCCGGAAATGCAGACCAAACTCTGACATCCGTCGTACAGCGACCAAACAGCCCGTATCAGGGAGCTCGGTACCTCGTACTACCAAAGCACCCCCCACAGACTCCCAAGGGACACGGTCGAACACCTTTTCCAAATTCCCAAAACACATGTGGACAGGTTGGGCGAACTCCCACGCACCCTCGAGGACCCTGCAAAGGGTGAAGAGCTGGTCCACTGTTCCACGGCAGGCACGAAAAACACACTGCTCCTCCTGAATCCAAGATTCGACTTCCCGACGGACCTTCCTCTCCAGCACCCCTGAATAGACCTTACCAGGGAGGCTGAGGAGTGTGATCCCTCTACAGTTGGAGAACACCCTCCAGTCCCCCTTCTTAACTCATTCACTGCCATTGACAGCTATAGACGTCAAAAATTAATTTGAATTATTTCTATTAGTTTAACCTTTTTTTCCCACTTTTGTTAACAAGAGTATGAAAACCTAGAATTTTTTTTTATTGTATTAGAACAGATATAACATTTTTGATTAATCGTGAGTTAACTAGTGAAGTCATGCGATTAATTACGATTAAAAATTGAAATCGCCTGGCGCCCCTAATTTTTAATAATCTTTTCTTTAAAAAAGAAAAAGATTATTAAAAATTAAACAACATTTTTTTGTTTTTTTAATTATTAAAAATTAGGGGCATCAGGCGATTAAAATGTGTAATCGTAATTAATCACATGACTCGTTAACTCACGATTAATCGCAAATTTTATATCTGTTCTAAATGTACAAAAAAAAATCTAGGTTTTCATACTCTTGTTGGGAAAAAAATGTTAAGCTAATAGAAATAGTTAGGAATTTTATAGCTGTCAATGGCAGTGAATGAGTTAAAAAAGGGGCACCACCACCAAGGTCTGCCAATCCAGAGGCACTGCCCCGATGTCCACGCGATGTGAGGCATGTCAGCCACGACAGTCTCACAACATAAACAATAAAATAAAATAAAAAATAACCACAATTAATAAATACATGTAAAATATGTCATAACAATTTATTTGAAAAAAATCCTCTAATTTTCTATTTTACTATTTATAATTAATCAAACTAACAAATCATTTTTAATTAATAAATAAGAAGCTGTAAAATAGTTTATTTTGCTAATATTTTTAAGATTGTCCTGTTTAATTCATAAATTAAGTGAGGTAATTGGCTAAGAAATAAATAATGAATAAATGCAGTAAATTTACATTACTACTAACATCCAGTATTCTTACAAATGTATCTATATGTATTTTTTTTTATTCACACCAAATTCATTAACACATTATTTAATAAAATAAATAAAACAAAAATGAATAAAATAAAAGGTTACAGCTACATGAATGCAACAAATATTCCAGGCCACTTGATAATGTATGTATATGCTGGGTGGGCCAGGTGAAAGAATAGTGCTGTTGGGGGAAAAACAGAATCATAAAATTTCAAAAAATACGTTTTGGAAAGTTTCCTTTATATTTTCAAGTTTGCTCTTTGCCACCACAGAAAACACAAAATAGCAAAGACAAGACAGGGTTGAAGACGTCACATATGAGGACGATTTGAATGTCATGTTTTTGACTTTAGAAGCTTCTTTAAAATAAGTTATTTTAGACTTCGAGAGTGTGCATGTGCATATGTGTCCAATATAAATTAAAGACAGAAGACAGATGAGAAGGTTTCATCCCTTCATCTTATGTCACTCCCTTGTAACTGATAGACAAATAACTCCTGTGTGACTGATAAAGAGGCCTTGTTAGAGTGGGAGGAGAAGGATGGAGGGATGAAGGAGGGAGGCTGAGGAAAGATGAGATGAAATGAGGGAAGGATGGAGCAGATAACATGAATTGGAGGAGGGTAAGTGCAACATTGTAAAGTTAGAAACAACACTGGCTGTGTAGAAATGTACTACACATCAGCTATGATACAGTCAAAAGTATGGATAAAGTATGCTTTTCAATAACAATGTGTCCCTAAACTCATTGTTGCTCTCTCTCATTTGCGTGACTTCTCGACTGGGTAGCTGTATAATACATATAGCCATATAAAAAGAGGAGTTTCACAACTACTGTAAGTTGCAGTAATAATATATATATATATATATATATTGGTATTCATAAAATAAAATAAAAACATTTTTTGTGTAAAATGCACCATTTCTGTCCCTTTCTCCCCATTCTGACCCATGATCTTGCAGGCCTGGCTCTCATTTGATCTTGCGGACGCTGGGAAGCATTCTTCTCTCCGACATTAGAGCAGGAAACATATTATTATTATTAGCTCTGAATCAACTTTCCAAGAGCTTTTGGATACTTTTCCGCCTTCTCCCAGCATGTCTGTGCTTGCTCTAATGTGTTTGCTCTAATTCCCCTGTCTTTCCAATCATAAGTCTCTTTTATTGCTCTGTCCCTTCACTTTTTCTTTCTTACACTCCGTTGAGCACTCGGCCTTCTTTACCAAAAGTTTGCATCACGGTCTCGGATTTTGTTTGACTTGTACATTAGCCTCGCCGTTTCTGTGAAGTCAAATTTGAACAAAACGTTCCATTTTTACTTTATAGCTACGCATGTCTAACTCCAAGGTCAGACATTGGTCGATGAGAGCAAAAGTCGTGATGGCAATCGGTCAAAATGGAGGAAGATTCTGGGGTGGAGTGTGCCCTTCACAATATGGATCTGGTTTTCTAAAAAATCTAATTACACACACACCCCCACACACACACACACACACACGTTACAAGTCTCATGTTTACCGTCCTGTCAGTTCCGGTGTGTAAATCAAAGCCGCTCCCCGTCGTTTCTATTTTTACAAGCTCTTATCTTTATATAGCCGCTCTTGTTTTTTTATCACGATGTCGAGCCAGGCAGTCGCATTTCCAGGAGAAATGATGACACACTACAACTAAGAACTAACAATTTGATATTCCTTTATACAAGGACATTGGAACCTCGATTTTCACGTCTATGCCCTAGGTTTCATACAATATGGTTTTGGACAAATTTTGTTCCAGTTTCATAGCGTATCTATATAATAAATAATATGTACCCTCGAAAATTCACCCAAAAGGGCAGTTCCCAACCAAAATGGCTGACTTCCTTCGTTTCATGCATGGATCCTTGAGAGATTTTTATGTTTTGTAACAATAGACATGTCAGACCAGTGCTCATCTCAGAGGTTTATTTTTTTTTCTTGCTTTCAGAACAGGGTTGTAGGAGTTTTTGATATTTCATTATAGTTATTACATTTTGACTTTTTTATTTTTTTGTTTTTTGTTCGTGTGTGGGTTTGTTAGTTTTCGTTCATTTGTATTTTTTAGAAAATGCTTTAATTAGTTTTAGTATCAGTTTTCATATATATTGAGTATTTGTGGAGTGCAGTATTTTAAACAAAAGTCGCAATAAATATTTTGTAATATAGTAAACGACAACCCTCAATTCAACCTTGTTCTGTACAGCTGAACAGTAATCAAAATTTAAAATCAATTCATTTCAAATAAACCTTGAAAGCTCATGTATGAAATTAATGGACAAAGATGAAAATGTAACTACTAAAGCTAGTTTTATAAAAGTACAATGTAGTTTCAGTTAGTTTTCTTTTCTTTTTTTAAGCACTCTCATTTTTAGTTTATTTTGTTAACAAAAATATTTTTCCAATCTTGGTTATTTCATTTGTTTTTGAGAACTATAATAACTTTGCTACAGAATTTTTTTGGGGTGTGAGGCTACATTACATTTTACCAGAATACACACACATGAAAACAATGGTGAGTTTTCGGAGATGTTCAGACACCAAACACAGTTATTTGTATGTTGGAAGAATACTGATAAAGCCAACGATTCCAAGAGATGACCTGAGGAAGACATTCCGCTCAGGCTAAGACAAGAGGCATGTACTCCACATGATGACATCAACAATCAGATAAGCTGGACAAGAAGCTTACCTTGCTCTTCCTTCTTTTGCACTTAGCCAGCGAAACACACACACACACACACACACCCCCACACACACACACACACACACACACACACACACACTATACACACACTGCCACCCCACCCTTGTCTGACATAAATAAGTCTCAAATTTACGACCAATAATATCCTGATTCAATCACCTGATTGATATTGGACTTGCGTTCACTAATAAATCTCAGATCTTCTTCCTCTCTTAATGAGTCCTCCATCGGATCTCCAATCGACCTCTGACACACAAACACACCTTGTACACGCACACACGCACAGCTTTAATGGTATTAGAAAATCAAAGTCTCTAATTTTGTCTGCGTATATCCGCAGGGCAGCCAGTAATAGATCTGGCTGTCATTACATATATATCCGGAGAACGGACGAGGGGGAGAAAGTATATGAAGAAGACAGTAAAAAAACAATAAATAAATAAAAAAAAGAGTGTGAGGGGGGGGGGGGTTGGGGTTCAAGCATGGGTTAGGGTTTCAAATGAAAGTTTCATTTCCAGATTCAGGTTTCAGGCCTAATTAGGGTTTTGTCACACCGCAGTAAACGGGCCTGTGTTGCTCTTATTTTGGTCCATCCATCCACTTCTGGTTTTATTTTGAAAGAACTAACACCCACTCTCACGCCAGGTCACTTGTCCTTCCTCCTGCCATGCTCAGTTCCAGTTCCTGATTGCTTCCACCTGTCTCCAATTACCCACCTAATAAATAGACGGCATCAGCCACTTCCCAGTGCTGAAGTGTCACACGCCATGCATGGAAGCGTTTGCACAGCTCTTGATCCACTTGCCTTGCTCCTGTGCCTTGCTCCTGTGCCTTGCTCCTGTGCCTTGCTCCTGTGCCTTGCTCCTGTGCCTTGCTCCTGTGCCTTGCTCCTGTGCCTTGCTCCTGTGCCTTGCTCCTGTGCCTTGCTCCTGTGCCTTGCTCCTGTGCCTTGCTCCTGTGCCTTGCTCCATCTTGAGTGGAGCGCCTTTAGTTGTCCCTTTTTTTTGAGTGCCCTGTTTTTTCTCCAGTTTTGAGCAATTTGTGTTCAGCGTTTTTTCCC
The DNA here is from genome assembly GCF_054856555.1 of Leptonotus elevatus. Taxonomy (NCBI): domain Eukaryota; kingdom Metazoa; phylum Chordata; class Actinopteri; order Syngnathiformes; family Syngnathidae; genus Leptonotus; species Leptonotus elevatus. The sequence continues at coordinate 21,622,702 of NC_141251.1, forward strand.
TCTGCTAGAGGTGATTTTGAGTTTGTAAATAAACTGCTGCCGTTGAGGCCAACCTACTCCCTGCGCCTGGGTCCTCCCTTCCTCGTTGTGTCAGCACACTTCAGCCAGAAGAGACCCAGCAGGGACGCTGGAAACCACGCTGCGGAATCAGGACTGTCACGACAGGAGGAGTTCCAGCACGTCATGGCCACCCAAATGGCCGAGATTTCTGGGCAACTACAGGGCCTGGTGAGTCATCTGCGTGGCTCCACTGTACCCGCCGCACAACCGGAACTACCGGCTGGACCCTCTGCTCCCACTTCCTTGCTTGCCGGACTGGGCCTGAGGCTGGCTTCCCCGGAACGCTACTCCGGAGAGCCTGGACAATGTCAGGCCTTCCTGACTGACTGCGAGATGCACTTTGAACATTCCCCACCGGTCTTCTCCACAGAACATTCCCGCGTGGCCTTTCATGGTTTCTCATCTGACCGGACGAGCCAGGGCATGGGTCACCGCGGAACTGGCAAGGAACTCTCTGACCTGCAGACCGCCTCTGACTTTCGTACAGCCCTTCACCGGGTCTTTGATCCCGTCAATGCGGATAGAGAGAAGGCTCAAGAGCTGAGCAATCTTCGGTAAAGGCAGGGAGTCCGTCAGCGACTATGCCATCCGGTTTCGCTCCCTGGCAGCCGAGTGTGGCTGGAACGCGATGGTTCTTTACGATCATTTTTTGAAGGGTCTTACCACGCTGATCCAAGAACTGTTGCTCCCCATTGATCTGCCGGCTGACCTGGACTCGCTGATCTCACTCTCCATCCACACAGACCGTCGGTGGCGGGAGCTCGCTCAGGCTAGCGGGACCCAAAGGAGAACCGGACCGGGGCCCCTCCTGCGACCACCAGCCACGGGAGCTCCACGGCTTCCTCCTTCCCAAACACCAACCCAGATCGGGAACCTAGGATGCGACGACGAACCCATGCAACTAGGCTGAGCCCAACTGACACCGGAGGAACAACAACGCCGCCGCCGGGAACTAACCACCACTCTCACTCCAGGTCACTTGCCCTCGAGGACCGGAGTTTGACACCTATGCACTAGGCCATTGAGCAACAACGATTAAGATTTAAAAAATCTGTTTCAAGCCTGGATAAGTACTTTAAGGACAAAATTATGGTTTCAAATTAGGATTTTGAACCAGGGTTAGGGTTTGAAAGTGGGGTTTCACGGCTTTTTTCAAAGGCTCAAGGAAGCATAGAAAGTCAGCAGCGGCGCTCCACAATCAGCATGTGTCCATCTGAAGCTAATGACACATGCCCGTTTGCTTGCTTGAATAGCAAATGGACCTGTTAGAAGATGGCCGCCGTTTGTTTTTTGTTTTGAGCTGCTCATTTTGGGCAGCATGTTTCATTTTTATTTATAGTCAATAAAGTTTGACGACGTTTGGAAAAATAAACAGATAAAAGGTGCAGACAGCATGCCATAAACGCAACGGCAGGTTCTTTTATTTCCTACTAGGGTTCAGGAGATTCATCACAGTGACTTTCTGATGGAATATACACAATGAGTATAAAAAGTCTACACCTCTGTTCAAAGGTTTTCCGTTATATTTTTATATTATGTTATAGTTTAGGGTTTCAAAAAAGGAGCTTCAAGCCTGTATTAGGATTTTTAAAATGGCTAGGCTTTTAAATTAAGGGTTGAAGCCTGGAATGGGGTTTGAAAACAGGGTTTCACATTAGGGTTTTGAGCCTAAGTGAGTTAGGCTTCCAACATAGGGTATGGTTGAAATGAGTTTGACGCTATTGTTTAAGTCTGATTTGGGGTTTAGTCTAAGTAGGGTATCAAACAAGGGTTCACAGTGGTGTTTCAAGCATTGAATAGGATCAAAACAGAGGTTTCAAAGTAGGGTTTTGAGCCTTTGTTGGGGTTTCAAAGTAGGGATCCACAATTTTTTATTTTTGAAACCACAACACTGTTGAAATGCAGATTACAGTTTATCTTCTGTCTTCCATCCATCCATTTTCGTAACCGCTTGTCGCGGGGGGCGCAGGAGCCTATCCCAGCTGGCTTCGGGCAGTCAATCGCAGGGCACACAGAGAAACATCCATCCACACTCACAATCACACCTATGGACAATTTAGAGTGTTCAATTAACCTGCCATGCATGTCTTTGGAATATGGGAGGACACCAGAGCACCCGGAGAAAACCCACGCAAGCACGGGGAGAACATGCAAACTCCACGCAGGAAGGCCGAAGCCCAGACTCAATATCACGTCCTCTGGACTGGGAGTCGGACGTGCTGCCCTCTTCTGTCTTCCTTCAAAGCAATTGGCCTCATGTCGCATCAAATTTTGACTGACACTTCACACAAAACTCCGGTGGCTGAGGAGGTTTTAAAATCATCATCGAAGCCATTTAGCCTGTTTTGTCAATCACTCTGCTGTGGTCAAAAGGGATGGAAGGATTTGTTTACTAGTGACGCCCTCGGAGATCGGTTCACTTTTGGCTACCCAGAAGTACCTGTAATGTCCTTTCAAATATCACCCGACACATTTTAACATGTTTATCTTTTTATAGTCAGTTGGAAAAGGAGGTAAGATGGGTCTGCATACCAAAAATTCCCCTCGACCTTTTCAATGCTTTTCACCCATTTCCGTAGAGCAGCCAATAACGTCACTCTTAATAAACGTATGGCTCATTAAAAGACCAATCGGCCCGTTTAAGCATCGAAATATTAAATTCACGACCACTGAGATAGGCCACATGAAAAGGACTGCTGTGCAAATGGAAAAAAAATAATAATAATTCTGCACAACCGTTACATCATCTTTTGACCAACCGGGATTTTAACGGCACATAACACACCAGACTACTAACAATGCTAATACTACTACCACCACGACTACTCTGCAACCACATCACCACTAGTACTACTACTCCCACCACTATCAATATGACCACTCTAACAACAACAGTTATTACTACTACTACTAGGAAAACTATTACCACTTCTAATACTAAAACTATAGTACTACTACAATTAACACTACCACTATAACTAAATGTATCAGCAGTACCAGCCCTAATTATATTACTACTCCTACTGCTACTAACACTATCACCACTGCTACCTTGATCACTTATACTACTAGCACCACCGCTAATAATAGCCTACTACTATCACTACTAATTACCAATATTACTACAAACTACTAAAATTGTTGCAACCACTATCAATCCTTTTATTGCTACAAAAACTACTACCACTGGTAAAGCTACTGTCAACACTACTACTACTACTATCACCATTACAAAAAGTACCTCAACTACTTCTACTACAACAACCATCGCTACTGCTACCACTACAAAGTTGCAACCTCTAGTACTACTACCCAGTGTTTTTAAGTGGAAAAAGAGTGCCTGTCCACTCATGCTCAGTAATTAGGCTGCTACTGACAACTTAGGTTATTTTTTTCACTGAAAACACTTATCAGTGGGGGTTTTATGCCAGGTTCCCTGCATGGGATAATGAGAGCCCAGCAAAAAAAAACGAACTTTGTTAGCATCAACCATTCAGAGTATTATAACAGTATCATGAATGGTGACTTGCAGAAGTTAGGTTTACATTTCACAGCAATAGTTTTTTTCTTGTGTGCTTTGCTTTCATTTCATTGTTGATGTTTCTGATGATGCAGACCAATCTTTGAGGAGCACTCGGAAAAATACATTATGAGAGAAAACTTATATTCATATTCTTACTGATTAAATATGCATTTAGAGCTTCTCTCACACTTATTGGTACAACCGTATGCCACACACGGTGGTATTTTAATGGTTTGGATATGGCCCTAATTAAGGATACTATTGAAGTTGTGGCTAAACCTCTAACCTACATTTTTAATCTGTCACTTTCAACTGGAAAATTTCCAACTGAAATGAAAACAGCAAAGGTGATTCCTTTATATAAATCTGGGGGGAAAAAGATACAGTGTCAAATTATAGACCCTGTCCCTGCTTCCACAATTTTCAAAAATTCTGGAGAAATTATTTGTGATTAGATTTCCGGAATAAGCGGATAGTGGATCCCACAAACGCAGCGACACAAAAGGTGTGGATTGACAAATGTAATTGTACACAACGGAATTCTACAACACAAAGCGCTAAACAAGCCAGGAGAAAAACCGTTAACAAAAGTCGCTTGCAAAGTATACAAGGAAAATAAGGTAACAAGAATGCACCCGAGGGCTGTAGAATCCCACAACGCGAATAAGGAAAAAAACAATACAAAACAACCTATGCAAGGCGGATAAACTAAAAGCGACATAGGAAAAACAACACGAGGATACCAATCACTCAAGCGTAAAACTGAGGCAACACAAAACTACAGAGCAAAAAAGGCTCAACACATGGTTAACAAGCACTCAGGCAATAAGCCGAGGAAACAACATAAAACTATGTGTCAAAAGACTCACGTCAGAAACTGGAAACAAGAAACGAAGATAGCGATAGGCATTTGGAACACGAAGTTAGAATAAAGCTCTAAGGGGAGAATGTAGCCAGGTCAATACTCCGACGAGGAGTGTGGGCAGTTCCAGTCCTTATAAAGCGTTGATTTGTGAATGAGAAAAAGGTGCGGCACAGGAGGACACGCCCCTCTACTCAACCAGAGACTGAAAAAAACGCAATGAGAGCATAACCATAACAAAAGAGTTTTGTTGGAAAATCTAGCATCATAAGTGATTATCAGTATGGATTTAGAGCAAACCAGTCAACAGGATTAGCTCTCATAAAATGCATGGATAAAGTAACAAAAAAAAAGCTTTTGATACGATAGATCATGGTTTATTATTGCAAAAGTAAATATGGTGTCAGAGGAGTAATCCATTCCTGGTTATGTTCTTATTCGGGTGATAGGTGGCAATATGTACCTTGTGGTCAAAATGATTCTGTGTCTTTAAAGGTAATGTGTGGAGTTCCACAAGGGTCAATCCTCGGGCAAAAATTATTAAGGCCTGAGCAGATACTGCTGCGAGGTCCCTCTTGTTTTTCGTTCGTATTATTATTATTATTATTAGGGCCCGAGCAGCTAACGCTTACGAAAACTCACCAAACTGCACACTACTCGGGCTCGGCGAAAAATTTGATATTATGAAGTTGCCATAGCAACATAACAACATATAGCGCCCCCTAGCGTGGAAAAATATGCACCAATCCCGGCACGTTTAACCGAGGGCTACAAAAATTGGCAGGCACGTGAAGTGCCCGGAGACACACAAAAAAGTCAGTGGAAGCCATATCCTAAAATGTACAGGAAATGAACTAGTCCAATTTTGGCCCATTTTTGCACATTCACTGTGGTCATTCTTTTTGCTCATTTGCCAACAGTTTTCATCTCATTTACTTCTAACTTGGCATGGATCATCTCAAGACCTGGGACAACAACTGGGGGGGAATTGACTTTTTGAAATACTATATGATGAGGGCGAAGCCTCAAATTTTGCCTTTAATATTTCCTTCATCAAAAAAAGAGGAAATGCTTAATAACTCCGCTCTACAAGCTCCAAAAAATCCCAAACGTCTTATGCATCTTAATAGCCACGGCCTGAAAACATCTAATAGATAATATTTGGTTATACATGTAGCGCCACCTAGTGGTGACAAGAATTGTCGTACTTTACAAAAATGTAACTATTGTGCCGAGCCCGTTTGAGGGATCTAGTCGAAATTTTGTCAGAAAAGCCTTAAGATGTTGATCATGCCCACCACTGAATATTGTAACTTTTTACCAAAGGGTGTGGCCGTTACGGTGCCGCGAAGTCTGATGATTCACGCATTTATTTGTACTGATAGCGCCACCTACTGGCATTTTCTCCTACTTTTTTCTCCGACCACGTTAACTGGATCTACCTAATATTTGATCAGAAGAGTGTTTAGGCCTTCATGATGTCATAACTCAAAGTTTGTGAGTTTTCGCAAATCGCTGTGGGCGTGGCAAGGTACTGTTCGCCAAGAAAACAACACCAATTTTGAGGGTCTAAACATGCACAGAAACTCATTAAACTTGGCACACACATCTGACCTGGCAAAATGAGCAATATTTTACCGTGTATTGGGCGATTTTTACAAAAATTACTCACTAGCGCCCCCTATAAGTTTTTAACGAAGCAGCCCCGGTTGTACGTTTAGGCAAGATCTACGGAAAATAATTGGAATAAGGGAGCCGTTTGCTGCCGATTTTTGCACATTTACAGGGGGTATTCTGTTGCCCATTTCTCCTACACGTTTGATCTGATTGACTTCAAATGTCAAGACCTAGGTCAACAAAAGGGGAAAAAATCTTGAATATTCAAAATACTATATGACGGTGGTAGGGCATCATATTTTTTGTTTCATATTTATTTTTCCATGAAAGATTAAATATGTAATAACTCGTCGGTACAAGCTCCAAAAATTCCCAAACTTCACATGTATGTTTATAGTCACGACCTGAAGGTATCCCTATGACAATAGTCGGTTATAAATATAGCACCACCTAGCCCTTGGGGTAGACAAAAAAAAATCACCCCAAACATGGCATTTTCATATTTGTACAAAATTTTGATACTTTTGTAAGTGTGATAACTAAGTAATTTATGATTATTATTATTTTACTTTCAACCACTCAAATTTTTTAGTGGCATCAGACCAATCCATACATATGTACTTTTTATTTATTTATTCATTTATTATGTCTTGTATAGAAAATAAAAGCAATATTGTGCTATGAGTAAAACTAACGATGACGTGTATATATGTACTTTAAAATCGGGGCAACTCATTGCCAAAAAATAAAACGGACGCTGATTTTGAGGGTCTTAACATTGAGCAAAACTCATTGAGCTTTGCACACTTATCACACCTGGCAAAAAAAACAATCCATAATATGTAAAGGTTTATTATGCCATTTTCAAATAAATTCTGCTTTGAACGTGCCACTACCCAAGCGTGCCAGTACCCCAACGTGCAAGTACCCCAAAGTGGCCCAGGCTGCGAGGGCCCTTTACAGCTGCCCGCAGCTCTAGCTCTTATTATTAGGGCCCGAGCAGCTACTGCTGCAAGGTCCCTCTTGTTTTTGTAAGAATTCTTCTTCTTCTTCTTTTTGGTAAACGATCTCATTTTTGGGGACCTAAACATCTACGAAAACACACCAAACTTTGCACACTACTCGGGCTCGGCGAAAAATTTGATATTATGAAGTTGCCATAACAACATAACAACATATAGCGCCCCCTAGCGTGAAAAAATATGCACCAATCCCGGCACGTTTGACCGAGCGCTACAAAAATTGGCAGGCACGTGTAGCGCCCAAAGACACACAAAAAAGTCAGTAGAAGCCATATCCTAAAATGTACAAGAAGTGAGCTATGAATTTTTGAATGTCCAATTTTGGCCCATTTTTGCACATTCACTGTGGTCATTCTTTTTGCCCATTTGCCAAGTTTTCATCCGATTTACTTCTAACTTGGCATGGATCATCTCAAGACCTGGAACAACTGGGGAAAAAATCTTGACTTTTTTAAATATTATATGACGGGGGCGGGGCCTCAAATTTTGCCTTTAATATTTCCTTCATCAAAAAAAGGAAATGCTTAATAACTCCGCTATACAAGCTCCAAAAAATCCCAAACTTCTCTGAGCCTCGGCCTGAAAACATCTATATGATGATATTCGGTTATACATATAGCGCCACCTAGTGGTGACAAGAAATGTCATACATTACATTTTTATCTATTGTGCCGAGCCTGTTTGAGGGATCCAGTTGAAAATTTGTCATAAAAGCCTCAAGATGTTGATCATACCCAACATTGAATATTGTATTTTTTTGCCAAAGGCCATGGCCATTACAGTGCCACGAAGTCTGCTCTTTAACCGTGACAATAAAAGCTGCGTTAACTTGACCCAAATGATCCTATCTTCTCAAAATTTCACACATTTAACGAGAGTCCAGGTCTGAATACATCTACGAACTTATATTTATTTGTACTGCCACCTACTGGCATTTTTTAATTATTATTTTTTTAACTTTTTTTAACTTTTTTTTCGCGAATCGCTGTGGGCGTACCACTACCCAAACGTGCCAGTACCCCAACGTGCAAGTACCCCAAAGTGGCCCGAGCTACGAGGGCCCTTTATAGCTGCTCGCAGCTCTAGTTTATTTTGTATTTGAATGATGTATGTTTTATATCAAAATGTGTTAATTGCATTCTTTTTGCTGACGACACAACTTTTTTCTGTTCTGGGAGCCACTTAAATGATTTGATTATATGTGAAATAAAATTGGTTAAAAAAATTTTTATCTGAATAAGTTATCTTTAAATATAAGTAAAACAAAATGTATGTAATTTGGTAATCGTAAAATTGATTCAACAGTTAAATTGAGAATAGGGGAAATGGAAATTGAAAGAGTTTTTGATATGAAACATTTAGGTGTTATTTTAGATCACAAATTGAAATGGAAAATGCATATAGATTATGTTAAATCAAAGATAGCAAAATCAATTGCCATAATATATAAGGTGAAGGATCTTTTTAATCATCATGCTTTGTATATTTTGTATTATTCTTTGGTTTTGCCTTACATAACATATTGTTTGGAAATATGGAGAATGCATATCCCACACATACAAGGTCAATATTTATTCTACAAAAGAGAGCTATAAAGATAATAACAAAGTCAAATAGTAGAGAACCATCAAATGGGTTATTTATTAAGTTAAGAGCTTTGAAATTTGAGGACTTGCTTAATTATAAAATTGTACTTATAATGTATAAATTGTATTTTAAACAGCTCTCTAGTCATATAGAGAATATGTTTAAGATAAAAGAATATAGACACGACCTCCGAAGGAAGGTACATTTTGAAAGAATAAAATCTAGGACTAAATTAAAAGATCAATGTCTTACTATAAGTAGTGTGAAGGTATGGAATCACATTGGTGGTGAATTAAAAGGGTGTCAGAGACAATTTTTTTATTTAAAAACGTTTGTTTAAAAGTAAAGTTATTGAAAAATATGAGAATATAAGTTGATGTTTGAATCTTGTTTTTGTTAATTTTATTATTATTTATGTGTGATATTTGAGTTAATCGTTTTGTGTGGTCTGATTTTGTTAAAAGGGTAGGTGAAAATAAACGTGATTCAGCCTATGCCTTTTCGGTCTGTATGTTTCTTTTTATGGCTGACTTGTGTGTTGTATTTTTTTTCTTTTATGACTGATAGAAATAAATTGTATTCAGTCATTCATTTTCGGAAGGAAGAAAATAAGGTGAAAAGTATGCAGCGGAAAAGTCATGTGTTCAACTTACTGTAGGTGTGGCAATGCAAGATGGCCGCCGCCGGCTTCACTTCTCGCTACATAAGGCAGCCCAGTTTATTTTTATGGCTGTGCTGTATCATCCTGTGAATCCACCTCAGAGTCTAACCGTGGTCTTTTTTTAAGCTTTGAGCCAGGACAGCATGGTAGTGTTTTCATTTCATTTTCTTAACTCAAGAGCTATGGTTGTACACACGCGTTCTGTCTGCTAGCATTAGGCTAGCGGGCGACTTGAATGATGTATGCGCGCTTCTCTCGCAAACCACAGATCTATAGGAGTCCTGGAGTAAGCGTGCGCATGTTGATGTGATCGCTGATAGTACGTTCTTTGCACGTTGAGAAGTAACTGAACACTCAAAGGAGATTTTTAGAAGTGCCGGAGCTTTGTACCGGTGCCTTCTGGCCAAAACACTGCTACTACTACTACTACCAATTTTAAAACGACAGTTACGTATGTAACTACGGTTCTATAAGTCCCGAACGACCGCCAGGTGGCGGTGCTAAAACAGCACGGAAATCCCCCACGCGCATGCGTCACTCGAGAAAGAATTCATAAAAGGACATGTCCTTGGTTCCGGCTGACGTGATCCTCATGTATAAAAAAGGATAGCAACCAGAACCCAGTCTCACAGAACTTTCTTGCGCAAATCAACATGAGGGCTCCGAGTGACAAGCAATGCTGGTGGTCGTTCAGGACTCATACAACCGTAGTTACATACGTAACTGTCATTCTATTTCAACCCTCCTGACCGCCAGGTGGCGGTGCTGAAACAGCAAGGAACGCCGAATACCAGCGATGTCACGAAGACCCTGGAAAATGTACTTCACAGAGGGGCCTCCACTGAACGGCGAACCACATCCAGTGGATGAGGAGAGGTGACATCCAAACTATAGAATCTGGAAAACGTGCAAGACGACCAGGAAGCAGCCGCACAGACGTCCTCCAAGGATACGCCTTTCAGAACTGCCCACGACGCAGACACACTCCTGGTGGAGTGACTGCGCACTGCAGGAGGAGGGGGATGACCAGAGACCCAGTACGACTGCCGAATCACATCACCGATCCATTGAGAGAGGCGTTGCTTGGAAACAGCAGCTCCCTTAGTTGGGCCATCTCAAGAAACAAAGCTGGGTGGATGTATGGAAACATGCCATAGCATTCAAGTAAGAGTGGAGAGCCCTCACAGGACAACAAAAACCTGGAGTGTCTTTCCCATCCATCGACGGCAGAGTAAAATGAGTGAGACGAATAGGGTGGTTGGCTTGAAAGCCAGACAAAACTTTGGGGAAAAAAGCACCATTTAGCCACAATGTGACCCTGTTGGGGTGACCCCTGCCTCGTTGGGGTGACCCCTGCTCCGTTGGGGTGCCTACGAATGCACTCGGGGCTAACGGATAGGGCGTGGAGCTCCCCCACCTGCTTAGCGGATGCTATTGCAAGTAGAAACGTCTTACAAGACAACCAGCGAAGTTCCCCTTCGTTCAACGGCTCGAAAAGGGACCCGCAACAGAGCGTAGAGAACCAATCGAAGGTCCCAGGCAGGGACTCGAGGCGGGTTCCAAGAACGAAGGCGAAGGGCAACCCTGAGGAAGGAGGCCACTAGGCTATGGCAACCCACAGACTTGCCATCCACTGCAATATGGCTGGCCGAAATGGCCGCCACGTAACCTAGATCGTAGAAGGGAAACGCACCTTATCGAAAACAGATTGGAGGAATTCTAAAATAGTGCTGTGCTCTCAGTGTGGTGTTTTGTATCCCCTTCCAGTTCCTGTTTGAGTGAGGGGGGCGTTCCTTCCTACGCTGCACCTGCTGCACATCAACAATTAGGGCTATAAAGGGGCAAGGACTTCAGCTTGTCTTCGTCCGTTAATTCACCTTGCTCACAGCATCGTCAAGTGTGGTTTCCTATGTTATTGTAATTGTCCCTATGTGATAGTTGCGCCAAAGTTTACGTAAGTTGTGTTATGTCGCTTTATGTTTCTCAGTTTTGTGCTGTTCCGTTTTATAAGCCTTGTTTGTTTAGTCGCATTAGAGCAATTTGTAGCCTTCGGGTGTTTTTTGGTTGTTTTATTTTTCCCTTGCATCTTGCAAGCGCCATTTGTTAACAGTTTTTTCCTGGCCTGGTTCTGCGCTTTTTGTTGAATTGTTTCAGATTCCAAATGAAACATTGTTACTCGTCCCTCCAGAACAGAAGGAAATTAGGCACGCCTTGGCCAGCTAGCGACACCGTGTAGGCCAGCAGGAGACGTCGATCACGGAGCTTCGGGAGGCGGTCAACCTGCAGGTTCACCAGTTCAAGGAACTAAGTACCCGGGTGGGACAGCTGGACGCCGGCACTAGGCACTAGGCCGGCGTCGGAAGTTGCTGTTGCTATGGGGGCGCTCCCGCCACATTTTACTCCTATAGAACCAGTTCTTACACACCCATCCCGCTATGAGAACCGGGAGATTGTGAAACTTTTTTGCATCATTGTTCTCAAATTTTTGATCAGCAGCCTTTTACATACTCGAGTGAGAATTCAAAAGTGGCTTTTGTAATGAGTCTCCTGACTGGTCGAGCGGCTACCTGGGCGATAGCAGTGATCAAGGTTTGACCGGACCTCCGGTCATCCTATCATTCTTTTGTTTCTGAATTACGGCACGTGTTTGATCACCCGGTTAGGGACAGGGAGGTCTCGGTAGTCAATTAATTGACTGTGTACAAGGGAACCGTTCTGTTGCGGACTTCTCTATTAACTTTCGTTCGTTAGCCGCAGAGAGCTGTTTTAATGAGCCCTCTTTATGTTGCCTTTTCCGGCGAGGACTCAGTTCAGTAGTGAAGGATGAACTTGCAGTCCACGACGACACGGAAAGTCTCGAGGAACTCATGACTGTTGCCATCCAACTTGATAATAGGATCCAGGGACGTGCCACTCGGACTGCACTCCCACTCGGAACCTGCTCCACAACCAGCTCGGCCGAAGTCACACTGAACCAGAGGTGGAGCCCATGCAGCTTGGCGGCGGATGCCTGCGGCCTGATGAGAGAATGAGGAGGCTCCGCTCCGGGGCTTGCTTTTGCAGTGGCCAGCTGGACTCATGTCCACATATTACACCTCGTTGGCCGCCTCGGAGGGTCCGAATGGGAAGCCAGCAGGCCCAGAATCCAACCCTGTCCACATCTCTAGTACCTGATGAGCAGTGTGAGTATGACCAGACTGACTCCTCTAAGTCTCCACCCCGGGAGTCTGAAGCGAAGAGACCAGAACTGTCGGGAGAAGTTTCGTTTGGGGTTAAAAGAATAAGGGCGGTCGCTTTAGTGGATTCAGGGGTAGACGACAATTTTATTGATCCCAGTGTCGTGGAAACTCTGGGTTACTTACCTATGGCTTTGCCTGAAGAGCGTAAAGTATATGATCTCAATGGGCGCCTCAGGGGGGTAGTTACGCACACTACCGGTCCGTTAAACTTGCGTCTCTTGGGGAATCATGTGGAGATGCGGCAGTTCCTTGTAATGGCTTCACGTTCCGCACCAGTAGTCCTTCGGTTACCGTGGTTAAAAGTCCACAACCCGGAGATTAATTGGAATAAACCTGCTTTGGAAAACTGGAGCGTTTACTGCCATGCATATTGACTCCAGTCCGCCGAGGGGGGCAGTCTTGAGTCCGCCAGTCCTCCGGTCGAAACCGTCTGCCTTAATAATGTTCCACAGGAATACCACGATCTGTATAAAGTTTTTAGTAAGGATAGAGCCCAATCACTGCCTCCCCACCGTCCATATGACTGTGCAATTGATTTGATCCCCAATGCTCCTCTGCCTAGCTCCCGGCTTTACATATCACAACCTGAGCAGGCTGCCCTCCACGAATACATTTCGGGTGCGTTAGCAGCTGGCGAAATCCGCCCTTTCACTTCTCCTGTCGGCGCCTGGTTCTTTTTTGTGGATAAAAAAGACAAGTCTTTACGCCCAATGCGCAGATTACCGTGGATTTAACAAGATTACTATTAAAAATAAGTACCCGTTACCCCTGCTTGATTCCGCGTTTGCTCCTCTCCAAACCGCTAGGATTTTTTCTAAGCTTGATCTACGTAGCGGCTACCACCTTATCCGGGTACGCGAGGGCAACGAGTGGAAGACAGCCTTTAAGACCCCGCTGAGTCATTTTGAGTTTCTGGTTATGCCGTTTGGATTAACAAATGTACCGGCTGTCTTCCAGTGTTTCGTCAATGATGTCCTTCGCGACATGTTTAACGGTTTTTGTTTCGTGTACCTTGATGATATACTAATCTTCTCTCGTAATCTACACGAACATCAACTGCATGTTAGGATGGTTTTTCAAAGGCTTCTGGAGAATCGCCTCTATGTAAAAGCTAAGAAATGCGAGTTCCACTCCCCCTCGGCCCAGTTTCCAGGTTTTGAACATGGGCATCTTCGGGCAGATCCTGCGAAGATTCGTAGTGTTGGAATGGCCACGACCATCCACACGCTGGACGACTCTTTGTGCCTGTGGCTCTGAAGTCCTGAAGTGGGGGCATGATTCCAAGGTTGCTTGCCACCCAGGAGTTTACCGGACCCAGGACTCCATTGCCCAGCGTTTCTGGTGGCCGGAATTGCGCAGGCACGTGGTGAGCTATTTTGGTGCATGTGCAACCTGCGCCTGCAGGAAAGCATCACACCGACCCCCAGCGGGACTGCTTCACCCCTTACCTGTGCTGCCCAGACCCTGGTCCCATATTGCGCTGGACTTCATTACAGGACTTCTTACGTGGGTTCTCCGTCATCCTGACTATCGTGGACAGATTCTCATAGTCAGCACATTTCGTCGCCCTGACTAAGAGGCCCTCGGCAATGGCGACCGCTAAACTACTCATTAAGCACGTCTTCTGCATCCATGTCATCCCCCTGGACATTGTGTCTGATCGGGGTCCCCAGTTCGTGTCTCAGGTGTGGAGGAGGTTCTGCATGGCCATGGGGGCAACTGTCAGTCTTTCTTCCATATACCATCTAATGGACAGACTGAGAAAACTAATCAGGACTTTGAGGCAGCCCTAAGATGTGTGTTCCAACACCGACCCACAACATGGGTCCACCTTTTGACTTGGATTGAGTATGCTCATAACATGTTGACTTCGTCAGCCACCGGCCACTTACCCATTCAAGTTGCCTACGGTTACCAGCCCCCTCTATTCCCGTCTCAGGAGGGTCAGATTGTCATTCCTTCTGTGCAGCATAATTTAACACGTGCGCATCGAGTCTGGGTGTGGGGGGGTTGTCATAGTGCTGTGCTCGCAGTGTGGTGTTTTGTATCCCCTTCCAGTTCCTGTTTGAGTGAGGGGGTGTTCCTTCCTACGCTGCACCTGCAGCACATCAGCAAGGGGGAGTAGGAATAGGCCACGTTACGGGATCCGTCCCGCAGCTTGCACACCACTCCGCAAACAACTTCCACCTGTTAGCATACAGCGATCGAGTGGGCGGAGCCCTGGCAATAAGGATCGTATGCTTAACAGAAGATGAGCACTCATTCAGCAATGGGTTTCGACCCTCAGCAGGCCAGACACGCAGATGGAGTCGACGGGGATTGGGATGCCAAATCCGTCCCCGCTGTTGGGACAGCAGATCCAAGAGACTGGGCAGAAGCCACAGTTCGGAGGAGCAGAGACTGCGGAGGAGAGGGAACCAAGTCTGGGCTGGCCAAAAAGGGGCCACCAGCAACAAAGAGTGACCCTCCAAAGGACCCTCTGAAGGGTCAGATGAATGAGGGGGAGAGGTGAAAAAGCATATAAAAGCATCCTGGCCTATCGGGCTGTTCCTTTCCCTCAGGGAAAACCAGAGGGGACAGTGAGTAGACTCCTCTGAGGCATACAGATCTACCGTTGCCTTGCCGAATCGACTCCAAATGGCGTTCACCACCCCCGGGTGGAGACGCCAATCCCCCTGGGGCGGATAATGAAGGAATCCACTGAATGGTTGACAATGCCCAGGAGAAACATGGCCCGCAGGCTGGCAAGGCGGGGGGCGGCCCATCTGAGAAACCGCCGTGAGGCACTTAGCAACTGGACGGACCTCGTCCCGCCCTATTGATTGATGTGATACACAGTGGAGATGTTGTCTGATCGTACCAGGACATGGCGCCCTGCCACAAAGGGCAGAAACTGAATGAGGGCCAGATGCACCGCCCGCAGCTCCGGGACATTGATGTGCAGCGACCTGTCCCCTGCAGACCACCGGCCTTGATCAGTCCTGTGCTGCCAAACTGCTACCCATCCGCTCAGGCTGGCATTGGTGGTGACAACTTTGTGTTTAATTTACAGCTGTTGTGGATGGACATACTGAAGTTTCTGATGCGGGCACAAGTGTGAGCTCATCATCATGCAGCAGCCCTCACCTGAATCTGTAAGACATTTTACTTACAATAACAAGTAGTACTTGTATTGCCAACTGTTATTAATTTTGCATTTCTATGTCAACAGGAAAGCGCACAAGGGATAGATTAAATCAGTGAAATTGACATCGCAAGCCAGGAACTCGCCAAGACAAGAAATTATGTACGGCCAGGCAGATGTCCTCTAGGTTGCGGACATGCACTGAAAATTCAGCCCGGCTTCTTGCGTTGCTTATTTATTTTATTTTTTTATTTAGGTGCACAAATAAACTGTTGCAATCTAATGTAGCCGCAAGGGGGCACAAGCCAGTGTCTTCTTGTGCCGGTCCCAAGCCCGGATAAATACAGAGGGTTGTGTCAGGAAGGGCATCCGACATAAAAACTTTGGCCAAATCAAACATGCAAATCAAATATATGACTTCCAAACTGGATCGGTCGAGGCCCGGGTTAACAACAACCGGCATTGGTGCTGTTGACCTACAGGGTGCCGGTGGAAACTGGACTACTGTTGGTCGAAGAAGGAGAGGAGGAAGGTGTGTTCATAGGAGGTTCAGAGAAGAGGAACACCAAAAGTCTAGGACTGAGAGTTGGAACTTTGAATGTTGGAACTATGACAGGAAAAGTTAGAGAGCTGGTTGACATGATGCAGAGGAGGAAGGTGGACATATTGTGTGTTCAGGAGACCAGGGGGAAAGGGAGCAAAGCTAGAAGTTTAGGAGCAGGGTTCAAGTTATTCTATCATGGTGTAGATAGGAAGAGAAATGGAGTAGGAGTTACTGTGTGTTAGGAACGTCCTAAAGGTAAAAACAGTGTCAGATAGATTGATGAGCCTGAAGCTAGGAATTCGAAAGCTAGGTGTGATGATCAATGTTGTTAGTGGGTATGCGCCACAGGTAGGATGTGAGCTGGAGGAGTAGGAAAACTTTTGGTTGAACCTTGATGAAATAATGCAGAGCATCCCTAGAAGTGAGAGGGTTGTCATTGGTGCAGACTTCAATGGACATGTTGCAGGAAACAGAGGTGATGGGCAAGTTTGGTATCCAGGAGAGGAACGCAGAAGGACAGATGGTGGTTGACTGCAAAAAGAATGGAAATGGTTGTCGTGAATACTTTCTTCCAGAACAGGCAGGAACATAGGGTGACCTACAAGAGTGGAGGTAGGAGTGCACAGGCAGACTACATTTTGTGTAGACGGTGTAATCTGAAGGAGATCAGCGCCAGAGAAGCGGAAGGGGTCTGATTACCCAACTGTGCCTGTATTGCCATCACACGCCTCAAAATGGCTCAACTGCAAGGCAATCTGAGATCAGCCGGACTTTTCTTACTCATATGGTCAGGGGCAGCAGGAGAAGCAGACCTGTGTTTTGCCCAACCCCCGCGGGGGGGGGGGCATTTCCACCACCGACGATGACCGCCCCAGGGCAGGCGCTGCATCCTGCTAAGGCGCAACATCAGCCGCATTTGTGGTTACTGCGGGACAGTCAAGACAGCAGTCAGTGCGTCTCTTTCGGACAAGAAGAACCCGCCACAGTGCTTACAATGAGCGCCAAGCGGCGTCCTCCATAGCAACCACTAGTCGACGCGCAGTGTTTGTGCACAAGTCAACAGGCTGCTCTCTTCATTTGGAAGAGGAGGCGAGAACCAGCCTCTTCACCAACGCATAAGTTACGAGGCAATACAAGCTAGGAAAGGATACGAAATAACCGTACCATCACTAACTAGTCAAAGCAACCCTAGGTAAGACGGCAACAGATGCTGACACACACCATACGCACTCACGAACTTGAATCTCATCGATGAGGCGTGGAAATCATGGAAAGATGGGAGGGGAGCTCCAGCATCCACACATATATTTTAAAAAACTAAAAATACACAGAGCCGTCACAGCCAAGGGGGGCAGGGAACATCCGCAGCCCCGATCAACAAGATCACAGGTCACCAGCGACGGCTATGAAGAACAGCGGTAAACAATGTGAGTGAACTGCGAGAGAGGGGTAAAAGAGACTGGGTTCCGGTTGCTATCCTTTTTTATATTTGAGGATCACGTCAGCTGGAACCATGGACATGTCCTTTTATGAATTCTTTCTTGAGTGACGCATGCGCGTGGGGGATTTCTGTGCTGTTTTACTTTTACCACTATCGCCACTCCCACGACTACAACTACCACCACTATTTGCTGAAATTAAAACAGTGCACATTATAGCACTCCTAAACCCACATAATCCTAGATGCTCTCTTCTGGCCTTTATGACGAGCGGCAGGTTTACGAACAACTTTAGCTTTTTTTCCCCACCATATCAGTGCCTTTCTGTAATTCATGGTCCCTACGCCCATGACGCTTTATAAGCTCGAAGGTACATTAAGCGGTGAAACATTTAGTGCCTTTGCCCTCGTTCTTCATCGTCGCCGCCAAGTGCAGCTGATACGCTTTTACTGCCACTTTGCGCACACGCTCACAATTTGTCACACACAATCTTGTGCGCTCGCTCGCGTAAATGCAAGGCCGGTTTTCAAGCTCGTGGCTGCGTTAAGGGGAGAGTTCACAGGCACATCCGTCAATAAGATGCATGAGTGCAAACACAAACACACACGTGAATGTACACTCATGCCATTGAGTCAACTCAGCTCAATTAAGTTGCTGAAGTTGCTCAAAAAAAGTTATGCCATTCCCATTTTAGTTCCTGTAAATATGCTCAGAAGATGAACTAGTCTAAAATCTAGCTATTAATTTGTAGCTGTCATTCTCCAGATGGCTCCAAGCGCTGGGGTCCAGGTCAGGACGCTCTCTTGGAGGACTTCCTGTCTGGGAAGTGAAGTCGGGGAGGATCGAAAGAGGAATAATAAATCTTGTGACGGTGTCATACGTGTGTGGGGAGTGTGATCAGCATTTGAAATTGCGGGATGATTTGCATGTGTGTTATGCTTTAAGAGCTTTTTGGAAGAGTTGCTGCCATGATTGGTGGATCTTTTTGAGGGGGGCAGGTGCAGCAAGTGGGCCGGGACACAGAGAACAGCTGTGGTGGGATCAAGGGAGGCAGTGGACAGGGATGGAGCAGGGATGAGGAGGGAGGCTTCACGTGATTGGCTGTCATGTCATGCACATCCTTCATAAATCTGTCGACATCCCTATAACTACCACTTCTAGTACTAACGCTACCCAAAGCAACTACTTCTACTACCAATACACTACTATTACAACTACAAACACAACTTATCTCACTACCACCACTCCTACCACAAATTAAACTACAACAGTACACTACAAGTAAAATTGTCAACATAGCAAAACTTTAACTGTCATGTAATATTTTCATTTGAACGTTCTTCCACAATTGTAATCCAAATGTATAAGGGACCCATTGTTCTGGCGATATTAAAATAAAGTCAAAAGAATAGAGCATGCTAACAAGTCCCTTTTGGAGGTTGTGCTCATAAACAGACTCCAGTTGAGAAGGTCTAAATAGAATGGGAAAAAGCTAATAAACATTTATGGAGCTCTCGTAAATCGCGTGCAGTGACAATCAAGTTTTGTTATTCCCGCAATGTCATTTCAATGCCCTCTGCTGGCATGGCACCCTCACCGTAATGACATCATCACCACTGGCCATTAATAACATTTGGTGAAGCTTACATTAGAGTGACAATATTATTTGCTTTTTTTTTCACCACTTCTTTTGTGTCGTATGTTACCATGTGGAGCAAAGCATGCTGGGATGGTTGTGTGGTCGTGGGGGCAGTGATGAAGTGTGTTGTGTTTGAGAAGCTAATCAGCGTCACGGGCGATAAAAGGAGCCATCCGTCTCACGCCGGCTCAATAACCAAAATTGAGTAAATAACAAAGCCACGTAGCTTTTTGTGGCTAATGGCCGTCATTAACCCACATGTGACTAAATAGGAGGAACCACATTCATTTGCCTTTTCATTATATTAATGTTACTGTTGCGCCCCCACTAGTAAATGGAAAATGAAGTACATATAATTTGTTACTGTACTTGATTTTTCAGGTAAATTTACTTGATTATTAATTTTAATGGCATCTTTTTACTTTTAGCACGTCCGCCTCCCAGTGCAAAGGTTGTGAGAGCAAGTCCGGGCTTCGACCTTCCTGGGTGGAGTTTGCATGTTCTCCCCGTGCTTGCGTGGGTTTTCTCCGGGTACTCCGGTTTCCTCCCACATTCCAAAAACATGCATGGCAGGTGAATTGGACACTCCAAATTGTTCATAGGTGTGATTGTGAGTATGGTTGTTCGTCTCTGTGTGCCCTGTGATTGGCTGGCAACCAGTACAGGGTGTACCCCGCCTACTGCCCGAAGCCAGCTGGGATAGGCTCCAGCAACCCCGCGACCCTTGTGAGGACAAGCGGTACAGAAAATGGATGGATGGATGGATGGATCTTTTTACTTTTACTCTCTACATATGAAAAAAGATGTATACTCCACTCCTTTGTACGTACATTGCATATTTTCATAATTATACATTTTATGGTTGCTACTTGTTTTGGTGTTCTAAACACATTTACAATGTGACTAAACAGTGAGTTTAAAGGAGAAGGCAACCTAAAAAAATGCTAGACAATAATATGTTCTATACAGCCCCACTAGTCTAAATACGGTATATTAATATTTTGGTTAATAATAATAATGTGTTAGTGCAATATGAGTTAAGCAGCAAAATCCATTTTGCCACTTGCTGTCGACTGAAGATAAAATCACAGTCACTCAGGGCTCAGGCAACAACCAATCACAGCTCACCTGTTTTATGAAGCTGAGCTGTGATTGGTTGTTACCTGAGACCTGAGCAACTGTGATGTAATTTTCACTCGACAGCAAGTGGCAAAATGGCCACCTTCTGATGTGGATTTAAAAAACTGCTGGATTTTTCTGCATAACATATCCTACAAATGTAATATTAATCAGAATGTCATGTTTAGACTAGTGAGGTCACCTATTACATATTTTTGTGAAGAAATGTTTAAGGTTGACTTAGTTAAAATGGATTTAATTGCATGAGAGAGGTAAAAGTATTTTTTTTGTAGTCTCTATATTTTAACAGGTATTTACTGGCATACATTTACATAGAATACAAGAAACGGTTGCAAACTAGATTACAGTGAATTGCTGTAAAAGTAAATACAGTAAGTAACTGTAATTTATAAACAGCAAATACTTGTATTAAAAAAAATACAGTAATGTACTGAGATTTTACAAGAAATAGCTGGCAACGTTTTTGCCAGATATTTCTTGTAAATTCTGCAGTCAATTTGTTACAGTGTATGCTCCAGCACGCCTCGACTGGACTAAGCGGTTAGGAAAATGGATGGATGGACTACTTTTGGCCGACTTCAGCCAAACACAACATTGTGAACTACATACACCATGATAATTTGCGCCACTGAGTCAATAGGAGCACATGATAATCACATGGGCAAGCCTATTTTTGTGCCACTGCTATTATTATGTACAAAAACACAATATCGACTTTTTTTGGGGGGGGGGGTTACAATATCTTGAGTTTTTATAGAGTATTGTGAGCTTTTTTTATATCGCTAACTTCCCCACAATATCGTGATAATTATCTTATTGTGATATTTGGATGTCATTACATCTCACGTATTGTATATAATTAACAGTAAAAACTCATTTTTACTTTTCTACATAAGTGCATTTCAGAGCCTGTACTTTTTTTACTTTTACATAAGTAAGCACTTCTACTTAAGTACAGTACTTTTGCCAACTCCAATCTGTATAACTGAGCAGGGCAATTAAACATGCCGGTGCCTGAAGTGAGGCCACTTTTTGCATAGCTATGCGCTGATGTCTCCATCCAGGCAGTCGTGTAGCCTCCACGATCCTTCAAAAAGTCCTGCAACACGTCCCCTCAGGTCAGCCTCTGTCATGCTGCAGAAAGATAAAGCTCTGTGAGGGAAAACAAAGCGGAAGAGGAACCTCAAGAGTTCCTCCCGGAGGCCATAGGATTGTTTGTTTTTCCTCCACCTGTCACATTGTGACGGAAGATGGCTTAATGACAGGAATAACCCCCCAAAGATGAGGAATCCAGGTTATGTCCTCACGAATGTGGATATTTGTAGCCCCTTTATAGAATGAAGTAGCAATTTTTGGTTGTTGGTGTGGGTATGAACGCTCAGAACTGTATAGAATACTGGAAAAATCTGATCAAAATAAAGCTGAATATTGTGATTAAATACGACAATGTCGTAAAAAGTCGCAAAAACAAAATTATATACTCCAATAATTTTATCTTAATTATTAGCATTTCAATGACTGTCTGATATAAAAAGTTAAACATGAGCACTGCATCTGCGGAATCTTAGCCAATCAGAAGCCAGAGAACAGTTTTCCAAAAAAAGTCGTAAACCTAGCAAGATAAAGAAGGAAAAAAATATGCATGTGCAAAAGGCAGTGTTTTCCAATTTGTACAAAAAAATAACAATTGTGTGTTAAAAAAAGAAAGAAAGAACAAAATAGGACAAAACAAACAAAAACATTGTGCAAGCCAATTTGTACAAAAAAAATGTGCTAACAGCAAATTATTATTTTTTAATAAATATGATAGCCAAAAAAATGTGTAGCAAAAAAAACGAAATGCAATTTACAAAATGTAATAAATGTGTTTTCATACCAAAAAGAAAAAAGAAAAAAATTGTGAGAAACAGAAGTACAAAACTCTGGATCAAGGAATTATTTAATGTGTTACGTTAACAAAGTAGTACTTTGCCATAGGAAAACAATTTTTAAAAATTTGAAATAAAATTACTAGCCAAGCAAGACAAAGAAAACTAGAAAAATTTCCGCGGAAATTATTGAACAAAAGAACAAAATTCCAAAACAAACTTAAAATAAAAAACTGTCACAGCAGTCAAATGAAAAACACTACATGTAAAAATGAAAAAAGTATGCACATTTTTGTAAATAAATGTGTTAGTCAAGTCCTACAAAACGTTTGTCAAGTTATAAAAAAAAAAGAAGCTTCCAGCTATTTATTGCCGCTCCCAGTTGAAGTCAATTCTCAAACTAGACATAAAACAAAGAGAATAACAGAGACAAAACAAGCACACAACTTTGCCTTAGGAAAATGCAAAATGTCAAAGGTCAAAGACCGGCTAACAAATAGCAAAACTGTGTAGACAGTGAGAAAAAAAAATAAAAAAAATAAAACAACAACAACAAGAGGCATATATTCTTTATCCTTTGAATACTAGTGCTAGTGGACCTAATTGAGTTGGTTGTGAAAATCTGGGGAACGGACAAGCATGAAAAAATCTCAAGTCAAAGCAACATTGCCCAAAAAAATTAAGTTTTTGCCTTTCAATCATATCCCACAGATGTTTGGGTATTAATAACAATATCAGTAATCATGGGACAATGCTAACGGCATCGGGTTGGACAAACAGTCGAGCAAGTGACCCTCCAGAGCGGGCGGGCTGTCAGGCTGCCCCTGGGGTCCACGAAGGTGGCAGGCCATCTGTTTGGGCCGCTATTTAGCGGCGAGGACGTGTGGCCGTTTTCTGCTTAATTAGGTCCGGTAAACAGGCGGCCATCAGAAAGCAGCTGCTAACATCGCTATTAAAACGAAAGCACACAGCACACAAAACACACACAGCGGGTCGTGAAAACAGATGATAAAAAAATAACGACACGGGTGTCGCAGTAAAGGTGACGAGCAAGGTTATGTTGGGGAAACCCGTTTGACGGTATTAAAAGATGGCACAGTTCCACGGGATGTCCAATAGCACACATTTACATAAAAAGTTCACATAAAAAAGGTCAATTTTAAAAATGCATAAGCCAAGTTATACAATAAAATCCAGAACATAGAGAACAAAAAAAGGTCAAAACATTTTTTCAGATTATACAGACAATTTTTTAACAAAAGCTGGTTATTTTTAGGCTAGCACAAGACATCATCAGTTCATTCTTGGAACCAACAACAACAAACAATTATCTTAAGTACAGTAACAAAGTATTTGTACTTGGTTACTTCCCACCACTGGCTTTTCATACAGCAAAGTTGTAAACTTGCGGGGGGGAGGGAATAAAGTGGATGGCGCTGGACCTTTGCCAAATTTCCACCGGGCATTAGTAAGCAGCCAACTGGCGCAGGCCTCATTAAAGAGCACAGAAACCTATAACCATTAAAAGCCCATTAGGCAGCATGTAATTTTGTGGAACTAAATGGCGGAGAGTAATCAAAAGCACATGAAGCCCAGCTGGGCGACTGGGCAAACTGTTTGGATTAGCGGCGAATCCATCATTGGCAATGGCAGCTTTTCAAAGGGGAAATTTTCTCTTGTGCGCTTTTTTCATCACTTGTTTTTTTGAACTGGGTAGACGGAATTGTTGTTGGTCATCTCCTTGTATACTATTATAAATAGTATGGATGTGGGGGAAAAAAATAACGATATGCCTCCACGCATCGTTCTAGTTGTCAATGATGCAATTAGCTGATTGGAATAACTGTCACGGATGCAATTTGAGGTAGATGATAGGCGAAGAAGAACGAATTGAATCGTATTGCTACATAATTGGAGTGAATCGTATCATATCACATTGAGTCCTATGATATCGAATCGTAATTGGAGAAAATCACATCGCATCGTAATTTGAGTGAGTCAAACCGTATCGTAATTGGAGTGAACAATATCATCGCATCACATCATAACTGGAATGAATCACATCATATTGTAATAACAAATTGGAGACAATCCGTATCGTACTGGAATTGGAAAGTATCCTATCGCATTGCACCTTATTTGGAGTGTATTTGAATTAATCATATCATATTGCATTGTAACTTTACACATATCGTAATTTTAGAATGTATCATATCATTCAGTGTTTTGACTATGGTATGCTACCATGGTGTGAAAGTTTCAAATTCATACTTAGTACCTATGTAAGACCCAGATGACTTTTACATGTACACAAAAAAGTGTAAAAACACAAAAAGTAAAATAAGACGTTCAAGTTATGAAATTGAAATCATGCGAAGTGAGAGCGAGAGAAAAAAAAAAGGGGGGTGAGGAAAGCAGATGACCTCATCCATTTGAGATGGAGCGGGAGTGGGAGCTAGGGAAAATGGAGGGTTTCTTCTTTCAGCACCTCATTTTGCTGGCGCTCCACATGTGTCTATTTAGGCAGCAGCAGCACGTTAAGAAAACCTCAGGCCGTCACACGCAGGCCATTCCTCAAGAACCAGGCCGAATCGACTCCACGAAGGGGGGGGAGGAAGGGAATCCCAGATCCTGACAGGAAGTGAATTGTGTTCCGTTCCCTTGCGCCTAGACGGCATCTAACTCTAATCTGCACTCGGAACTATTTGTCCAAATGCTAATTTATCCGTTTTTACTGATGACAGATTTCGCATATACTGATTCAATTTTGTTGATTTTGTTTATTTCACGCTGACGTTTGACACGCAGCCAAGAGTTTAATGTGCTGTTAACGCCAGCCGTGAAGGGCTGAGAGAGCATGGTCGACTCATTAAAAGAAAAAGAAAAAGCTGTGTTTCTGTATTTCTTTAAATTAGTCACCGAGTGTGTCATCCGCTTCATGTCACCCCCACTACATCGTTTACCAAACATTTTAATCAATAAGACCAAACTTAAAACATAAAACAAAATGTAACATGTAAATAACTTTACATTATTGTACTTTTGAAGTTATAATAAAAGAAAATGTATAAAACTCAGTTTGTCATGATTTCATGCACTCATTCTGTGACATCTTCTGGTATGTGCACATTGGCCACCAGGAGGCAATATAATACATGAAGGCAGTCACAACTGCCTTAGTAAGCTGCAGTAATACTATGGAGCCACAACACTGACAATAAGATTTGGTATTGAGAAAAAAAAATGTCATTGTAAAAAACGCTGCATTGACATTGAAACAAGTACTGTATTGGCATTGTAAAACAAGTATTGGCATTGTAAAAGGTTCTATTGAAAAATAAAACGCAGACATTAAAAAAAACACTATTTTCATTAAGCATATTTTTTTGTATTATGATGTATTTTTCAATGCCAATCTGCAGATTTATTTTACACTCTTTTTTTCCGAGGTCACGGGTTTTCAGTTTCAACTCTCTGGTTTTCAGTTTCACTTCTCTTTTTTTTCAGTTTCAACTTATTAGCAGTGTTGTAACGTGGGGGGCGGGGTTGTGGTTGGGGGCGGGGCTTTGAGCGCAAGAACGCCTTCCAGCTTTTCAGGAGAGGAGAGCGCGCCCTCTATTGGCTATAATAATAATAAAAATACTCATGGATACAAGTTCAACCGCCTGTAAATCTGTGTTTTTTCTACATATAACCTTGTGGCGTCAGTATTAATGTTTCTGTAGTAAACCAGTTAGCACGTTAGCTAAATTAGCATGACATGATGCATTAAAGTAATTTCAAACATGGTGGTTTTTTATTTTATTTTTTTTAATTTTTTTTTCTATTTTTTGGGGGAGAGAGCTCAGTATTGTTCATTCGGTAATTTTACCGATTTGACATGTCATCATCATTGCTCTCTCTCTTTTCTTTTTTTTCTTTTTATTTTGTATGTGCGTGAGTATGTGCATGTTCGTGTGTATGTGTGTGTACATGTGTGCGTGCGTGAGTGTGTACTCATTAATTCACCTAAAACCTATTAAAAATCCCATACGTTCACCTAAACCAAATACTTCAGAATCCAGCTAGTCGTTCACCAACCCCAGAAACATCTAAATTCCAACAAATTAGGGAGACCTCAAGAGACTAAAGGAGAGACTGAGGAAAGGAAGGAAGAATAGATGAAGCAGAGTGAGATCCACAGACATCAGCTTCCACCGATTCAACGACCAGAGAAAGAAGCAGATTGTGTTTGAATTTCGGTAGATGCTGGTGTGGTGGATCTGGTATGCATGAAAACCTCCACCAAAGAGGGGAGCTGTCAACCCTGGCCAGGACAGAGCAAGCACAACCCTTCAGGGCCCCCCAGGCTACGGTAGCGCCAAGGCACAACCCCCGGCCGGGCCCCGCAGGGGCCACTGGCCGGAGAGCAAACCCAGGAGCCAGGAGCGCCCCACACCCCAACACGGCCCGCGCCCCCAGCCCAACACAGCAGAACGGGGCACGGCAGGCCCGCCAGGCACCCCACCAGCCCACGGCCCCCGCTCCCCCCCAAGCCCCCCCCGCCCCCCACCCACCCCCGCCACCCACCACAACCCAGCCGACACAACCCAAACCCCCAGACAAAACTAAGCACCCCACCCCCCGACCCCACCGCCATCCCCCCAAACCCCAAACTCCGGGGACCCCCCGTACCCAGGCATCGGTGCCGGATAGGGGCCGGACAGCGGAGTGGCGAGGGCACCCGCGCCCACCCCACCTCCAGCCGCGTGGTGGGACGGCAGTAAACTTATGTGACAGCCACGTTCATTTGAACTCAAACCGTGGCTGTACACCAAATGGAGTCTTGTTTCCTCACATTAACATTTGGTTTTATGAAAATGATCTTGTTTTTCCTTTTGGAACACAGCCAGTTGTTCTTTCAATTACGACCTAAGCTAATTGACTTGACTGGAAAGTGACATTCCTGTGCGAGGCTTGACCAACGTGGCACTACTGTACTTTCACATGACAGTATTTATTTTTTTAATTCTTTAAAATGACCCATCCCTCTGCAAGCCCGTTGAGTCTGAATTTTACTTTCAAGCTAAAAATAAAACAATAAACAGACTATTGAGCTCACATTTACACACAGCGTGGCTTTGGGTAATTATGTGCCGTCAAAAAGCATTTATGTAGCTGTGCGCCTTATAAATGGCTGCCTTGTTCAAATAAACACAGAAAACGAGCTGAGGGCTTGAGAAATTACATACAGATGATGTGTGTGTGTGTGTGTGTGTGTGTGTGTGTGTGTGTGTGTGTGTGTGTGTGTGTGTGTGTGTGTGTGTGTGTGTGTGTGTGTGTGTGTGTGTGTGTGTGGGTGTGGGGGGGGGGGGGTGTGTATGTGTGTGTGTGTGTGTGTGTGGGGGTGCGGGTGCGTGTGTGGGTGCGTGTGGGTGTGTGTGTGGGGGTGCGTGTGTGTGGATGTGTGGGTGTGTGTGTGTGTGTGTGCGCGGGGGTGCGTGCATGTGTGTGTGGGTGTGTGGGTGGGGGGGGGGGGGTGCGTGTGTGTGTGCGTGTGTGAGTGAGTGAGCGAGAGAGAATTGTGAGAGTATTACTGGGACAATAAAATGCCAAATAACATATCACGTTATGTCCTGCATTGCTGTACATACAACAGAGATGGCTCAGATTTGCCAGGTCAATTGTTGCTAGGCAGATTTCATGGCCCCATAGGCCAGTGACAAAAAATATAGAAGTCACATACCAATCACACCTACAGTGATTCTTCTGCAGCGATGATACTTCCTGCAACAGCACTAAAAAAAAAAAATCTTGAAAATGTCAATATCTATCACTTCAACATACATCCTTAACACCAATTGCTACTTTCCTATTACCCAGTACTTTGGCACGATAGTATTGTTGCATTTGATGGTGTTAGCTAAGGATTTTAAAAAATAAGAAAAAAAGGCATCTTCCATAAATTGACTTGAATTCATCAGATTCCTGGCAAACAGAGTGAAGAATATTGAGGTTAAGCTCACCACTTCCTGCTTTATTAAAACAAACTTTATTTACACCTCCCATGTTTACAATGCAGGCTTATTTTAAATAATGAGCTCCCAGGTGGCTTTTAGCGCGCAACCGAGCCACTCGGTTCATTCCTTGAAAATGTCCGCAGGAGCATGTAGTGTAGTTTGTGCGTTTGTGTGTGTGCGTGAGGTACCATTCACGCCTGAGGGCGGGAACGAGCACGCATGTGTAAGCAATGCACATATTTACATGTGTGTGGGAGGTGGCCAGCTGTGCGTGCGCGCGCGTGTGTTAAATTTTTATGTTTACATTTGTTAGCACGCCGCAAGAGAGGTTTCAATTCCTGCATTAACATCACTATAATCACGCCAGTGTGTGTATATGTGTGTATTAGTGTCTTTCCATATATATACTGTATATACTAACTATATACAGTATATAGTATACACATATACGTGTATATATATGTGGTGGTGTAATTTGTGGAATCTTAAGTCTGTTATGTTAAGATAAACAGAAGTGTGTATTCATTATGTGAGACACATTCACTGTACTAAGGTCCTACGAGGTAATTGAAAAGTAACCATGGCTTGAAACCATATCCTAGGTTTAAACCCCTCATTACAAATGCTTACCCTGTCTTGAAAGATGAATTATAACTACCAAATTAAAACCCTAACCTTCACTTGAAACCCCAATTATGTCTTGAAACCCTGATTTGAAACATTAATCCTGGTTTGAAACCATAACATAGGATTGAAATTTTAATTTGCAACCCCAACCTTCACTTTAACCCTGTCTTGAAACTCTAATCTAAAATTCTTACTCTAACTTGAAACCTTAACCCAGATTTTAGAATCCCTGATTTGAAACCCTAACCCTATCATAAAACCCTATAATTTAGTATTGAAACACACATTGTAACTATTTTAAAACCCTAATCCTCACGAGAAACCCTAAACCCGTCTTGAAGCCCTAACTTGAAACCTTTCACTTTCAACCTAAATTGACTAAATTGACTGAAATCATATATCAGGAATGAAGCCAGAATCTGAAAGTCTAACTCTAACTGGAAACCCTAACCAAGGCTTGAACCCAAAATTTGAAACCCAAAATTTTACTTCAAATCTTCATCCAGACAAGAAACCCAAACTCAAAAACCTAACCCAGGTTTAAAATCCTAATTTGGCACAGCAACTTTGTCTAGAACCCCTAATTTGAAACCTTGTTAAAAGCCCTGAACCTCACTTGGAACCCTAATCTACAGTAGGTTTCAAACCTTAATTTGAAACTTTAAGATTGACTCGAAACCATAATACAGGCTTGAAACCCTAATCATGCTTGATCTGACTAAGCCTTCTGTGACTTTCAAAGCATTTTTCACTAAAATATTGGTAATATTTTAAATGAACAAACTCTCTCTCTTTTGTTTCACAAACACATACACACACAAACACCCACCAGTATGACAGCATATTAGCTAGCTCTCCAGGGGGGTGGTTCAAATGGTGACGACATTCACCATTTGTCATGAGGGCATCGCCAGTCTGTTACACATTTAGCATGACACACACACACACAAACACACTTATACACGTACACAAACACACTGAACTTCACTGTTTCACATTACACACGCACACACACACACACATCAATGCGTGCTGTCAAACAACTCGTACATTGATTAAATGATAAAGTTGCAGAAATACGCACACACACACTTTGTGTGTCTGTTTGATATTAAAGCCACACCAGAAGGCCGTCGTTTATGTCGGAATAAACAACTGAAGTAATTAGCCCATATGCAGCCCTCCAAAAAAACAATGACAACCAATGGTGACCATTTAAAGGCTATGCGTGTGCGCACACACACACACACACACACACACACACAATATAAAATGACTTTCTCCTCTAGTAATGACACATATTTCACCCTGATATGTGCAATATGTAAATTTTCTAAACTATTTGCCATTGTTTTATGGTTGAGGCGAATCAACAGTGAGGAAAATAATGTATCTAATATGGTGCTACGTTTGCAACTGTTAACTGCCACCAATGTATATTTACATTAAGCATGTTTTCTTTTAATGCATCGCACATTATTTATCCTTTATTTATTTTTAATCTTAATTTTCATAATTTCCTGCCATTCAATACCTCTAGTTAGCATCCCCTGCAGGTGTGCACTCTTCTTGGGCAGCTGTCAGCTTTTGGGTGGTCTTGCACTCTGTTCCCTTAAATCCTCACTATTGCCATTGTCTTTAAATACTAACTTAAATACATTAAAAAAAAGACGCATAAATGTTCAATTATTTTGGGATTGTGAGTCAAAAGAAGACAAACGCAGTCTCTGTGAAAATACACGTGTGCTGTTTTTGCATATTTCTCAACTCTTCCCGTAAATATGAAAATGTCTGTTATTATATCATTATCAAAAATGGTTGCTATATTAGCACATTAGCCCAAAACGTGTTCAAACATCTCCAGGGGCGTGTAGTGAATACACATTTTCATGCGTGTGTTTATGTAGATATTATTGCAGATTATTTAATTGCAGGGAGAAAAAAACTGACTATAAATAAAGTTTTTTTTCTGGACTTCTTTTTTTTGTTAATTCCCACTGAAAGAGTAAAACCTTACGTCTACCTTCAAACACTGTCTTCAAACCTCAACTTGAAGCCTTAGCCCTAGTTTAAAACCCTAACCCTGGAGTGAAACCCTAATTTGAAAGTCTACCGTATCTTGAATGTTTAACCTTGAATTGAAATCTAAATTTAAAAGCCTAACCTAACTTCAAATCTAAATTTGAAACCTTACCCCAGACTTGAGACCCTGATTTAAAAATCCCTGCTCTAGTTTGAAACCCTACACCAGGCTTGAAGCCCAGACACGTGTACCAAATTCACAAAAAATTACACTACCACTAATACTTAGACATGCTCTCAACAAGTGCAATGTTCAGATGACTTTGTGCCACTAAAAGTTACATTAAAATACTTCCATTTTAATTTTTAAACCTAACTTAGTAGCGCGATATATACCTTACCGTTACCGTGAAAGGACCGTGACAAGAATTTTACACCATAGTGCTCCGCCTTAACTCACAGGAACAGCTACTAGGCAAAGAAACAGCTTGAGAACATGGCTCCACACCAAAGCAAGCTGTGTGTTGCTGGGGATTATCCCATTTCCAGCAGCATTTCCTTCCCGCGTGGCGAGATTGTTAGGTATAATACGCTCAGCGGCGTATCTCTCAGTAGGGCAGTGATCGCTTTGATAGCCGGAGCTGCAAAAGCACTCAGGGAACATGCAAAATGCAATAACAACAAAAAACCTGCAAGAGCCCACAAGTTAATCTTGCATGAAAGTGAGCAATTCACAAAACAGTCAGTGGCTCTTCAAACACACCAAGGCCAGTTTGTGGCTTTCTTGTTCCGGGCCTCACAGGAAGATGAGTTACTTTTCTGCACTTTGCATTGTTCACGATCGGAACTTACTAAAAAACAACTAAAAAACAGAGAACAACGCCCGGATCAGACGGTGTCCCTAACGAAGGGTTCCTGGCAGCAGATGTTGGTTCTGCGCGGAGGAATAACAGCCAGTGTTTTCATCTCAAACACAATTACACAGCCGACAGCAAATCACTGGCGGTTCTCTGGCTTTGTTTTCTCAACAATTAGCTTTGTGTTTTCACAGAGAGCTACTTCATCTCCTTCCAGACCTTCACGCTTTGCACTGCCACTTCACATTTAATCCATTTCACAGTAAATGCATTTTTTTATTTCTTTTTTTATTTCATATAATTATTTGTTAATTTTACATTATTTATCTGTTGTGTTAATGACTATTATTAATGCCATTTATTTATTAATAATGCAATTTTTTTGTTTATTGTTTTAGTTTTCTAATTCAATGTGATTTATTTAACTAGTTATTTTATGTATATTATTTAGAATTGAAATTACACAATTATTTTTTTATTTAATTCATTGTAATATTTTATAATTTTTTATGAATTCTAAATTTTATGTTTACAGTTCATTTTAGTTTATATTATTATTGTTGGGGGTTTTTTAAGCTTTAATTTCCCTTCTTTGGCTGACGCTATTTATTTATTTGCTTATATTATGCCTCATAACATTTTGCTGTTCACTATAATTTAATTTATATTCATATTTTTTGTCATTAACTATTAATTGTCCATTTTTGTTACGTTATTTAATTCAGCATCATTTTTTATTTTATTTTTTTTGCAGTTAAATGTGATTGAGTTAGGTCTTACTTTTTTATTATTATTTATAATTTAAATTACAGTATTATTTTATTTCATTTGTACTTACTACTACACAGTACTATACTTTTTCGGATGATTATAGTTTTTTTTATAATGTATTTTTTGCTGTTCACCTTATTAAATTGAATGTTAGATTATTTCTTAATATGTTTTGTGTGTTTACATAATTCAATTAAGTTCAATATATATATTATATTATATTTATTATGTATTTTGTTTCAATCTAATTTAATGTTATTTTATATTGTTTAGGGGGGTTGGTCTCGTTTATGGGAACTTTTAATGAAAGTGACATTTTTGAGAGAACCAAAGCAACAGTAGTCACAATGTACTGCCTATAAGAGTCCCAAATTGGTTCTAAATTTGACCACTTTTATCTAGATCAGCACCAAAAATATGAACTATGTTGTTGCAGTAAAAGGAAACACACCACAGCTCCCTTTGGTGAAGGCAGTTCCCATATAAAACACAGGAAGTGAGAGCCTATCTCAGTTGCTTCGTACTCGGCCCATGTGATGATGGTTTGGCACCATGTGAATTGTTGACCACATTGACTGTAAACATTTGAGTCAATAGTGTTTGAGTGCCAGTTCGATGGGTAGCGGTGGGAGTCTACCTCATCGATTTGTCACCAGCGCCTCGTTCACCTTGACCCAGAGGGGCCCCAAGCCAAAGTGTATGTTAATTGAACCAAAAATAAGATAACATGCCCATTGGCAGATAAAGACGCTGTTACCTACACATTTTAGTTGCAGAAGCACAGTAACTGTGGATTACTACTTTTATTAGTCATTATTAATCAGTAACCACCGCTGACAAAGTGTCCTTGAGTAAAACACACGCATGTCGCCAGTTTGAAGAGCAAAGTTTTGTACGAATGTTCTGCTGTAATTGAACAACAGTTTTAGAAACTCAGGAGCTCCAGAGCAAAGTGCAAACAAAGGAAAGAGATGAAGAGCAAAATGCCCAATCCTATTTGAAATATTGCTGGCTTATAAGGGTCTTTACATCAGTCACATATGCTGACCCAGGCCCTTCCCAACTCTGGTGCTTTTTTTATGTTAATACTTGGAATGCCTGGAAGGGCCTTAGATTTGGTTGATTTGCAGATCCCAAGCCTACCAAATTCTGGTATTACAAGTTCTGGATCTTTTTTCCTCAAAAGTGAAAGAAAGTGTTCGACAGCAATTCCTAGGCCACCTTGTATTCTGTACTGAGTACTCACATAAGGTCTTCCAAAGTCTGGTTCTTTTTTTGTGAGTGATCCAAATCAAAGTGCCCAGGTCTACTTGACTTGTGGCCTGTCCAAGAGGGGAGATAAGACATATGCCGACCGAGGCCATTCCAGATTCGGCTTGTATCTTGTTTTTCTTTTTTGAAGAGAGCCAGAGCAGGCTGCCCAGGCCTGTTTGGATTTTGACCCGCCCAAGAGTAGCCTCAAATCAGACACATAGACTGAACAAGGTCCTTCCAAACTATGGTGCTTTTCATGTTCAGATGTTGGACGCAGCTCCAGAGCAAAGTGCCCAGTCCTACTTGGATTTCTGCCTGCCCAAGAGGGGTCGTAACTGGGATGCTTTTACTGATCCAGTCCCCGCAAGTCTGGTTCTTTATTTTTTATTTTTTGCGCTGCAGAGCAAAGAGCCTGGCCTGTTTGGATTGTTGCCTGCCTGAAAGTGGCCTCAGATTGGATACTTATGCTGACCTAGGCTCTTCAAAAGTGTGGTTGTAGGGACCAGGCTTTGGGAACTGCGTCACACCGACAGTGGCTGGCAGTGTGATGAATGATGTTGCTTTGAACTCTGGAGGCCATCGTCTTTTTGCTGTTTACCCACCTTCGAAGTCCATAATGCAGGGCTTAAAGCAAAAAAAATTCCTGAGCCTGAACTTTTTCCAAGGAGCAGTGTTGCAGTGTCCAATGTACCGATTTGTTGTTCGACCAACATCAAGCCATTACTATTCGATTCGTGGCCGTGGATGGACTGGGCATTTGAGAAACTCAGGTCATCTCTTTCATTATCCATTTATATTATGTGTGAAGTGCGGGTTGCAGCTATCGAATATTTTGGTATTCAAATATCCTACAAAAATTTGTATTGAATAATCAGGTATTTGGATAAAAATAATATTTTCGCATGGTGAAAGAACAATTATGAATACAGAAGACATCCATCCATCATCTACAGCGTATCCGGGGTCAGGTGGCGGGGGCAGCAGCTTTAGCAGGGAAGCCCAGACTTCTCTCTCCCCAGCCACTTCAGCCAGCTCCTCCGACGGGATCCCAAGGCGTTCCCAGGCCAGCCGAGAGACATAGTCTCCCTAGCGTGTCCTGGGTCGTCCCCAGGGCCTCCTGCCGGTGGGACATGCCCAGGGAGGCGTCCAGGAGGCATCCGAACCAGATGCCCGAGCCACCTCAACTGGTTCCTCTCAACACGGAGGAGTAGCGGCTCGACACTGAGTCCCTTCCGGATGACCAAGCTTCTCACCCTATCTCGAAGGGAGAGCCCGGCTACCCTGCGGAGGAAACTCATTTCGGCCGCTTGTATCCGGGATCTTGTTCTTTCGGTCACGACCCACAGCTCGTGACCATAGGTGAGGGCAGAAACATAGATCGACCGGTAAATCGAGAGCTTTGCCTTTCGGCTCAGCTCCTTTACCACAACGGATCGATACAGAGTCCACATCACTGCAGACGCTGCACCGATCCGCCTGTCGATCTCCCGCTCCAACCTACCCTCACTCGTGAACAAGACCCCAAGATACTTGAACTCCTCCACTTGGGGCAGGATCTCATCCCCGACCCGGAGAGGGCACTCCACCCTTTTCCTACTGAGGACCATGGTCTCGGATTTGGAGGTGCTGATTTTCATCCCAACCACTTCACACTCGGCCGCGAACCGCTCGAGTAAGATTTGGAGATCACGGCTTGAAGAAGCCAACGGCACCACATCATCTGCAAAAAGCAGAGTTGCAATGTTGAGGCCACCAAACCGGACCCCCTCAACGCCTCGGCTGCACCTAGAAATTCTGTCCATAAAAGTTACAAACAGAATCTGTGACAAAGGGTAACCATGGCTGAGTCCAACCCTCACAGGAAACAAATTCGACTTACTGCCGGCAATGCGGACCAAACTCTGACATCGGTCGTACAGGGACCGAATAGCCCGTATCAGGGGGCTCGGTACCCCATACTCCCGAATCACCCCCCACAGGACTCCCCGTGGGACACGGTCAAACGCCTTCTCCAAGTCCACAAAGCACATGTTGACTGGTTGGGCGAACTCCCATGCACCCTCGAGGACCCTGCCGAGGGTGTAGAGCTGGTCCACTGTTCCACGGCCGGGACGAAAACCACACTGCTCCTCCTGAATCCGACATTCGACTTCCCGACGGACCCTCCTCTCCAACACCCCTGAATAGACCTTACCTGGGAGGCTGAGGAGTGTAATCCCTCTATAGTTGGAACACACCCTCCGGTCCCCCTTCTTAATCTGCCAATCTAGAGGCACTGTCCCCGATGTCCACGCGATGTTGTAGAGGCGTGTCAACCACGAAAGCCCCACAACATCCAGAGCCCTTAGGAACTCCGAGCGGATCTCATTCACCCCCAGGGCCCTGCCACCGAGGAGCTTTCCAACCACCTCAGTGACTTCGACCCCAGAGATAGGGGAGCCCACCTCAGAGTCCCCAGACCCTGCTTCCTCAAAGGAAGGCGTGTCGGTGGAATTGAGGAGGTCTTTGAAGTATTCTCCCCACCGATTCACGACGTCCCGAGTCGAGGTCAGCAGCACCCCATCTCCACTATACACAATGTTAATGGCACACTGCTTTCCTCTCCTGAGACGCCGGATGGTGGACCAGAATATCTTCAAAGCCGTCCGGAAGTCGTTTTCCATGGCCTCACCGAACTCATCCCATGTCCGAGTTTTTGCCTCAGCGACCGCCGAAGCCGCATTCCGCTTGGCCAGCCGGTACCTGTCAGCAGCCTCCGGAGTCCCACAGGCAAAAAAGGCCCAATAGGACTCCTTCTTCAGCTTGACGGCATCCCTTACCGCTGGTGTCTACCAGCGGGTTCGGGGATTGCCGCCACGACAGGCACCAACCACCTTACGGCCACAGTGCCGATCGGCCGCCTCAACAATGGAAGCGCGGCACATGGTCCACTCGGACTCGATGTCCCCCCGCTTCCCTCGGGATAAGGGAGAAGTTCTGCCGGAGGTGGGTGTTGAAACTCTTTCTGACAAGGGATTCTGCCAGACGTTCCGAGCAGACCTTCACAATATGCTTGGGTCTGCCCGGTCGGACCAGCATCTTACCCCGCCATCGGAGCCAACACACCACTAGGTGGTGATCACTTGACCCGAGTGTCCAACACATACGGCCGCAAATCCGATGACACGACTACAAAGTCGATCATCGAACTGCGGCCAAGTGCACATATGGACACCCTTGTGTTTGAACATGGCGTTCGTTATGGTCAGTCCGTGGCGAGCACAGAAGTCCAATAACAAAACACCGCTCGGGGGGGGGGGGGGGGGGGGGGGCATATCCTCCCAATCACGCCCCTCCAGGTCTCACTGTCATTACCCACGTGAACGTTGAAATCCCCCAGCAGAATGAGGGCGTCCCCAGGGGGAGCGCTTTCCAGCACACCCTCCAAGGAGTCCAGAAAGGGTGGGTACTCTGAGCTGCTGTTCAGTCCATAAGCACAAACAACAGTCAGGTTCCGTTCCCCCACCCAAAGGCGGAGGGAGGCTACCCTCTCATTCACCGGGGTAAACCCCAACATACAGGCACCTAGCCGGGGGGCAATGAGTATGCCCACACCTGCTCTGCGCCTCTCACCGTGGGCAACTCCAGAGTGGAAGAGAGTCCAGCCCCTCTCGAGAGGATTGGTACCAGAACCCAAGCTGTGTGTGTAGGCGAGTCCGACTAAATCTAGTCTGAACTTCTCAGCCTCGCACACCAGCTCGGGCTCCTTCCCTGCCAGAGAGGTGACATTCCATGTCCCCAGAGCTAGCTTCAGTAGCCGGGGGTCGGACCGCCAAGGCCCCCGCCTTTGGCTGCCACCCAACTCACTGCGCACCTGACCCCTTTGGTCCCTCACCTAGGACCTGTTTGCCATGGGTGACCCTACCAGGGTCATGAAGCCCAAGACAACATAGCTCCTAGGCTCATTGGGACACGCAAACCCCTCCACCACGATAAGGTGATGACTCACGGAGGGGATACAGAAGACATTAAAAAAATATATTTCCACTTACTAATAATCAACCAACTTTCATTTCTAGATAATACATTTCATTTTTTTTCCTTTATTTTATTTTTTTACTTAAATTTAAATTGTGCTTAACAGCACATTATTTTTCTCTCTAGAATGTTAGAGAGATTTTAGACAAATCTCTCCCCATGGATTTTGGAATGACCTTCTGGTAAATATTAGGCAACCTCCCTCTCTACCCACTTTTAAAACACATCTTTATTCTTTGGCGCTTGACTCGGCATGAGACTCATCATTGTTTCAATGTTTTATGGTGCCTGTTGCATTTATTTATTTATTTTTACTTATCTACTTGTGTTATTTACCCATTTAAGATAATTATAAATTTATTTGGTGTTATTTTTGTTTTACCTGTCTTTATTCCATGACTGAATTTTTACTCCATGTACAGCACGTTGTATGAAACGAAATTCCAAGTTGAGTAGTTTTTGGTCTGTGAGACAAAGTGACTTCAGAACCACAGTTGTGATTTGGGGGGGTTGTCATCCTTCACGCTGCCGCAGTGCAACAGGAAGCGTCCGCAAACATGACACAACACGCACGTCGTGGAAATGTTGTTCTTCTCCGCTGTCATAAGAGGGAACGCAGTGCAACTCCCAACTGCAGACCTCAAGTGTGTCAATCAAAACTCAGCAGCCAAGTGGTCAGCTGTGTTGGACTGCCCCTCAAAGGCTGTTTGAGGTAACTGCAGGCCCACTGTCCAAGCTGAATTATTTGGTGTGAATTGAATGACATGTTATTATATTTTACACATAATTATTTTTGCTGTATTTTACATAAAATTTGAATATATTTGTAAATTGAAAATATTGACTGGAAAGAGTTTGTATTGCCACACACTGTTTGCAACTACTACAAATTATAATGTAT
Organism: Leptonotus elevatus; assembly: GCF_054856555.1. Lineage (NCBI taxonomy): Eukaryota > Metazoa > Chordata > Actinopteri > Syngnathiformes > Syngnathidae > Leptonotus > Leptonotus elevatus. Next base: position 21,661,475 of record NC_141251.1, read on the forward strand.
GTAATTAACTTTACACAATAATTAACTTACAGTTAATAAAGGAAAACAGACAAATCCAACAAATCCAATCAAAATAATGCAAATAAAATCAATTTTAAAAAAGGTTCTTGTTTTATTTTTTGTGTACTTGACTGCTGATGTATTTACATGTATTTTCTGGTTATCTTTTTTTTTTTTTTAGAAAACATTACTGACTTATTGAAACAAGTTACTTGATTTTAAAATCCATATAATTTTTTACTTTAATTCTTTAAAAAAAAATAAAAAAAATACTAATAAAGTGGACAGTATGGCTTTTATTTTTTACATATAATTAATATTTCTCATTCTTACAGTAATTAATTTTTTTCACTTTTTAATTTTTCACATTTTTTTTTAATTAAGATTTTTATGATGTAACTAATCAAAACTAATAATTTCCTAATTTTAAATTTGATGTTTTCTCTTCATCTTGTTCTAATTTTCAATTGGTTTGCTTTTTTGTTTTTGTTTGTTTTTTTTACATAAAAATACTACAGTTTTAGGATTTTGGCTCTATCAATTGCATAGTGGTGGAAAAAAAGCCGGTTTTAACATCAGGTTCTTATCCTAGTCAACTGATGTGCTTTCCTGGCAGATAGCTTTAAATGCTCCTTAAAAATACTTGCCAAATTCCTGCACGTTTCGTCCTTTTGGTTTCCAGAAAGTAATTATTTTTCAAGCAAAGTGAGTGCATTTCCTTAAAAGGAAGCACCAACAGACAATGGAAATGTGGCTTGTATACCACTGAAATGTGATGTCAATACGTCGCTAATGTAAAAACCACCACACGGGCAGTAAGTCATAAATAATACAAGGATGTTCCTCCATATTGTATATTGTGGAGGATAAGAATGATCTTTTTACTCTCTCAGGTTCCATCATTTACAGCGCGCTCGTAAAAGCCGAAGCCCATCGCGGCTTAACGGTACCCAGCACTGCCATTAGCTGCCTCCCGCATCATCGAGGCCTGCAAGCTGCCTGGAAAGAGGAACCAGGCGAACCAGGGATGAGAGGGCTTATTGATGCGCAATAAACACCTTTTTTTGCTTTATTTTATTTGAGGGAAACTATGTGTTTGCTCGTTGCTGTCCGCGAAAGGAACTTAAAATACAACCAGCAGCACACAAGAAGAATGTTTGAAAATTGCACTGTGAAAGCTCAGTAAATTGATAATGTGGATTTCAGAATTCAATAATAAAATTGTTACTGCGGTCTCCAAATTGTATGCATTGTTGTAAAAATGTAGAATTAAAAGAGTGCCTGGTTATTGAACTATTGAATCGTCAATTATGCATTTATGTTACACTAACATGGGTTCATGATTGCATGCTAAGAGCATGGTGTGTTGATGCTTTATGATCATCTCAATTTTAGTCAGTTTTCAGTGCTGTCGCCATCTTGTAGCATTCCACATACACATAAAACAACCTTTTTCCCGATTTACTCCTATTTCGTAATGTTTATTTTTGTATGAAAATGTCAAAAGATGAGTTTAATGACTCATTTGTGTAAAATGCTAGTGTGCGTATTTGTGTGTGTTGCAATATCTGTGCTAGCATGTTAATTAGGCCAATATAAAGGCTAATCCCATTGATTAGCCTCATGTAAAACTTTTTTGTGTGTGTGTGTTTTGAACTATTGAATTACTCTATACAGTTGTTTTATGTAACGTGGGTTCATGATTGTGTACATGTTACGAACCATTGATGCTTTATGAACCTCTTCTTTTTAAGTACTTTGCCGCCATCTTGTGGCATTCTGCCTACACATGCAAAAGCCTTTTGTCTTTAAATGATGCAAGTTGAACAGATAAGGCTTTTTTCTTCTTTTTCTGGTGCTGTTACAGCTGACATGTTTTTTGTCTCACAAGTGATGCTAAAATACAATAAATATTGTACATAAAGCAGACAGCATTTTGCTTTGGAAATGAAACAATTTGTTTTATTCTGCGTTTCTGCCTATTTTGTATTTTTTATTTTGACTCGCTTCACATATACAGAGTACTGTTTCATTTCCTTTTTTGGTAAGTTTTTGTGGTTTTAGCTTCTAATAAGTGTTATGCTTTTCTTTTCGTATTTTTAGAGGGCACTGTTAGGTCACCAAACTCACGCGCTCACTAATTTTAAAAAATCTTATTTTTACCGGTCTTTGCATAAATCATAGCAAGCAAGCAAAGAACAGAAATGGGGAAAACTACAAAAATAAACAAAAACAACACGGACGTGCAATGCTCATCTTCTCACTTCGACATCTTTTCACCCCCCCCCCCCCCCACACACACACACACACACACACACACACACACAAATGTTGTTTTTGTAGTACACTCATGTCTTAAGATGACCCAAAGGACAACAACACCAAAGTAGCTAGTGTAAGCCACGAGCTACCATTTGGCAAACAGCAGCATGATTAAAAACATAATAATAATAAATCTAGGAGAGGTCCAAAAGGCAGGCAAGGTGCCTGCGGAGAAAGCAAGGCGGTAAACAACTCAACATTATTCAGAGAAAGGCAGAGAAAATGTTGACATTGATGTATTAAATTAACAGTTACATTAATTTATACTGATAGTACCGATTATTAGTTGTTTTTTTTATTATGATTAGTTGGAGTCAATATTCAGTTGCCGTAAATAGGAAAATATTTGTCTGAATTTCTAACAATACAAACTCCAACACTTTGTTTAAAAGACTTAAAGCATTTTTTATTTTTTATTTTTTTTTCAGACTTGCAAAAAGTTTTTACTTTGTATCTTAGACAATAGACATATTTTTTTCAAATTGTAACAAAAAGTGCACGGAGCTTCCAGGCTCAGGAGCATCTTTTGCATTTGTTTTTTAAATAACTAAATAATTCCCTGAGGTTTACTAAATTTTAAGATGGGGTGAAAAAAGTTTGATACAGATATCGGCGTCAATCCCTAATTCACACCTATATGAGCAATTAAGAGTCTTCAAAGACCGCAACATGCATGTTTTTGGAATGTGGAAGGAAATAAGCCAGATCAAACTCCACACAGGAGAGCCAAGATTCAAACCCAAGACTTCAGAACTGTGAGGCAGATGTGCTAGTTCAGAGTAGTTCTATCCCAGCTACATGCTGGTAACATTAGCATCTGCTCTTTAAAGAGGAAGTCAAGACAAATAATTTCCTTTGCAGTCTATTGTTTTTTTGTTCCTTGCAATAATATGTTCTATGAGCCCCAACTAGTCTCAGCATGGTATACAGGTACTGAATAATATTGTGTTTGTGGAATGTGAATTAAGCAGCAAAATCCAACTGTTTTTATCCTTTGCAGGGAGCAGCCATTTTGTTGAGCATTAGGCACTGTGATGTCATTTTCAGTTGACAGCAAGTGGCAAAACGGGAGCCTTAGAAGGATAAAAACCACAAATTCAATATTAATCAAAATGCCATGTTTAAACTAGTGGGGGCACATAAAATTTTTGTAAAGAAGTTTTTTGACATTGATTTCCTACCGGTATTTAAAATTTACCTCTTGAACGCGAGGCCGATGATTCAAGCAGAAAACAAGCACAAAAGTATTTTCCACCAAGGTCATACGCCAAATTCTGACAAGTCTTTGAGCGGCATGGAGAAAAACAACTAAGATCATCTCTGGACGCAGTTGCCACAGGGATGTTTAAGAATGATGAAAAGAATGAAAAGATAAATTCCCCAGACTGAAAACCCACCGCCGCGTTGTTTCCCGGCCTTGATTAGAGGGACCCACAAGAGTGGCAGGCACATTAAGATAAAGATCTGGGCTCTCCGAGAGTGAATTACACAAAGCAAACAATATACATGTGTCTTTATTAAAAGTGACAGAGGTTGTTATAAAGGGAAGTCTCATTATGGCCACACTGTATTGGGCTATTTTCTCATCACAAGCTTTTGATGGCCCTCTGGGCACGGCCTAATTGCTACCATGAGTGCCACTTTCAAGGAGCAATGATCTGCTTGATTTACAATCAACACAGAACAATGAAAAAAATACAAGCGCTCTATTAAGAACCAAAAGATTTTTAAAAAAATAGTCATGAGGATTCTGGTTGTTTCTAATATTTTAGCTTCTTCATTACCATAGCTTGACAGAAATATATACAGTTCTCCATATTTAATCTTGAAGGGAATTAATAAAACATTTACACTACTGTATATGTTTAAATAATCGGACTCGGCTCCACACACAGCTTGGGTTCTGGTACCAATCCTCCCGAGAGGGGCTGGACTCTCTTCCACTCTGGAGTTGCCCACGGTGAGAGGCGCAGAGCAGATGTGGAGGCGTCTCAGGAGAGGAAAGCGCCATTAACACTGTGTATAGTGGAGATGGGGTGCTGCTGAACTCGACTCGGGACGTCGTGAATCGGTGGGGAGAATACTTTGAAGACCTCCTCAATTCCACCGACACGTCTTCCTTTGAGGAAGCAGGGTCTGGAGACTCTGAGGTGGGCTTCCCTAACTGTGAGGTCGAAGTCACTGAGGTGGTTGGAAAGCTCCTCGGTGGCAGGGCCCTGGGGGTGAATGAGATCCGCCCGGAGTTCCTAAGGGCTCTGGATGTTGTGGGGCTTTTCGTGGTTGACACGCCTCTACAACATCAACATAAAATTTATTTATATAAATATATATATCCATCTATTTCCTCAACCACTTATCCTCACAAGGGTCGCGGGCGGCGCTGGAGTATCCCAGCTGGCTTCGGGCAGTAGGCGGGGTACACCCCGAACTGGTTGCCAGCCAATCGCAGGGCACACAGAGACCAACAACCATTCACACTCACAATCACACCTATGGACATTTTGGAGTGTGCAATTAACCTGCCATGCATGTCTTTGGAATGTGGGAGGAAACCGGAGTACCCGGAGAAAACCCACGCAAGCATGCGGAGAACATGCAAACTCCACCCAGGAAGGCCGAAGCCCGGACTCAATCTCACGTCCTCTGCATTGGGAGGCGGACGTGCTAACCAGTCAGCCATCGTATATATATATATATATATTAGGGGTGTGAATTGCCTAGTACCTGGCGATTCGATTCGTATCATGATTCATAGGTGACGATTCGATTTGATCACGATACGAATCTATAAATTGATTATTGCGATTTTTTTTAAAACTCAAATTTAGAAAATACTAATCAGTAAACTTGTACATGTACACTGTAAGATTTGTATGAAAATGTATTTATTTATCTGAAAATTCAGGCTTATAACTGAGCCACTGCATTTAACAGGTTTCAGTCTGTTTCATGTTTGAACAGCACTGAAATCAAATATTAAGGCTTAATGTTCCATTAATATAACATTCTTCCATGCTTAATGTGTGAATCCTAACCCTAAGTAAGACATTCTGTTGAATATTCCCATAAAAAATTTATGTTTAAAAATCGATTCGGCCGCATATCGAATAGATTCGAGAATTGCGAGCTGTAATATCGCAATATATTGCCGAATCGATTTTTCTAACACCCCTAATATATATATATATATATATATATATGTGTGTATATATATCTGTGTGTATATATATATATATATATGCATATATATGTACATATATATACATACATATATATATATACACATATATATATATACACATATATATACATACACATATATACACATTTTTATATACACACATATATATACACATATACACATTTACATATATACATATACACATATACACATACAAATATACATATACATACATACATACGTATACATACATATATACATATATATAAATATATATATATACATATATATATATATACATATATATATACATATATATATACATATATATATATACATATACATATATACATATATACATATACACATATACACATATATATACATATACATATATACGCATATATACATATAAATATATACGCATATATACATATACATATATACGCATATATACATATATACGTGTATATACATATACATATATACGTATATATACATATACATATATACGTATATATAC
>NC_141251.1:21672500-21685000 GCF_054856555.1 Leptonotus elevatus
GGATGCCTTTTCCTCTGGATCAAAGAGAGCATTCCTCAAGAAACGTCCAGCGGCCGCCTTATCCACACGGGCCGCCTTCTTCTTATCCGTGATGTCTTTCACTCTGCTCATGTATGTCCTTATTCGCTCCTGATGGGCACACAAATTGACTAGGACTGGGCATTTTTAAGAACTTCATGATTCAATATCCATTCTTTAGGTTACGATTCGATTCCAAATCAATTTAAATGGTCTAATACTGTTTCAGTAAAATACACTATTTTAATATTGTGAAATATTATTATTGAACCTTTTTTAAGCAATAAATTTTTTTTTAAAAATACACAATAAAATATATGTGAATATGGAGAATATATGTGCATATGGAGAATATATGCGCATATGGAGTATAAAATAAATAAAATAAAAACAAGAGGACAGTGTTGAACCGAAGAAGCAGGGAATGAAAACTTAATAATTCCTTACTCTCAATCAAATGAGAAGTGATAGTTACGTAGGGAAAGTCACTCTGAAAGTCCAACAATCACATGTAGAGGCATACTTTCTGCCGACTTCAACACCAAAACTGCCATCTTCAACTCTGTGTACAGCTTCAGGACGGCAACTTCTGGCATTTGTTTTTGTGTCTCGTGGTTCGAGTAACTGTACCATCTTAAACCGCTAGTTTTCCCGAGTTTGGCAGTATTTTCTTGGCAAATTTACAGGGCAATCAAAAAATATCTATAACGTCAGATTTAAAAGTTGAAGACACAGGCTTCAGGCTGCTATAGCCTTTTGTTGTCATGTTGTTTTTAGATTGAAAGTGCCTTCCACTTCCACCAGGTGGTGAATCAATTCAGAGGATTTGATAAATGAGCATGGAATTGTGGGGTTAAGTTGCTAAATTTATATTGAATTGTAAGGGGAAGTATTATAATGCAATGGTGAATCAATATTTTTACTCACCCCTAAAACAGACAGTGAATAAACGTAGCAATGTTGAAAGACAAATTATGTACCTACCAGTTCTTGTTTAACGCCATGTTCTCTCGGGTTGATGCCTTGTGTCACCAAATACACTGTAAAAGATGTTTACAAAATAAACATAACATCTAACTCAAAGAATGTCATCTTGAATGAGACATATTTAGGAAAGTTGACTGTACAATTTGTTCTACAAAAAAGGTTGGGCCTCTGGAGAAGAAAAATATTCACTTACTCCAGAATAAAGAATTGAGCGTGTACGCAGACATCAGATCCAGTTTAGCCTCGTCTAAAGGATCCAGCTGTTAACACAACATTTGTAATCACAAAGGAGTAGCTAGTACCTCATTTTAATCACAAGGCGTGAACAACATGTCTTACCTTTTGCTCGAGCTCATTTCTGGGCATCGCCATGAGTGTGTTCAACATGTTTTTGACGGTTGACACCGACAATTCGAAGCCTTTCAGCTGTTCGTCTATCTCATAAGGATAATCGTCAATCTTGTCGTCTGCTGCCATGGTTCTGAGCAATAATAAACACATTTATAAGTACAATTCAGCAGCTTGAACAATTTAGCAACGGAAGCTAAGCAGTCAAGCGAAAATGCGTTATATCTGACACATTTGCTGTCATGGCGCATCTGCGAAGTCTTTATAAATGTGTATCTAAAAGCCACGTATGACTCACTTGAAAGATGAAACAGAAAAGTGGTTCATATTTATCTTTTTTTTAAGGATGCTAACTTTAGCTTTTCACCATTCGCCACGATGGCGCAACCCGGATATGACGTATGGGGAATAGTTGCGATTACTCTACACGGCCCCCTCGCGATTGGAGTGTGCAATGTTAGTAGTTTAACAACTAGAACTGTATATAATAGTAGCAGCGAAACGGCTGTTTTGTTTGTGCTGTTATCTTCTTCAACCAACAATTTACCTAAGAGGAAACAGAAAAGTGGTTCATATTTACCTTTTTTTTTAAGGATGCTAACTTTAGCTTTTCACCATTCGCCACGATGGCGCAACCCGGATATGACATGTGGTGAATAGTTGCAATTACTCTAAACGGCCCCCTCGCGATTGGAATGTGCAATGTTAGTAGTTTAACAACTAGAACTGTATATAATAGTAGCAGCGAAACGGCTGTTTTGTTTGTTCTGTTATCTTCTTCAACCAGCCATTTACCTCAACACTAAAACATTTAATCACAATTACTTTAACTTCTTAGGTGTCGAAAAAATCATTGTGCATCCATTTTGCTGTCTTTTCAATGGTGGAGTTCTTACAGTTCTTCTTATCTCCACAAGATGACAGTACATCACCGGTTGAGAATGAAAGCAGTGACCGTTTGCCCAATTAACGGACTACTGCTGTTTATTTATGCTTAAAATTTAGCTTTCACATATGGATCACTTTAGACCCTATAAGACTCACAGCATTTATGTTCCGGATCCTGTGAGGTGTGTGTGTAGGGGACCACAGGGAGCATAAATGAAGCAAAAGGTCAGAAAGAAAATATCAAGTAGTAACAGAAATTAAAACTAATGGTCACATACGCCCACACATGAATACAGCAGCAATTAAACTTTTATTAAAGCCAGAAAAAGACCCCATCCTTCCATCAAGTTACCGTCCGATTTCAGTAATTAACACTGATATTAAAATTATCACATCCCTCCACGCGGCGGGGGGTGGGGTGGGCGCGGCTGCCCTCTCCGCTCCGCTGTCCGGCCCCTCTTCGGCGCCGGTGCCTGGGTGCGGGGGGTCCCCGGGGGCTGCCGGTTGGTCGAGGTGGGGTCGGTGGGTGTCTGGGGGCTTGGGGGCGGCTGGGCCTGGGTTGGGGTGGATGGGGGGCGGGGGGGGTCGTGGCGGGAGCGGGGGCTGTGGACCGGTGGGGTGCCTGGCGGGCCTGCAGTGCCCCGTCCTGCTGCGTTGGGTTGGGGGCGCGGGCCGTGTTGGGGTGGGGGGCGCTCCTGCTCCTGGGTTTGTCCTTTGGCGCTGCTGCGGCCTGGGGGGCCCTGAGGTGTTGCGCTTGCTCCCCTCTTTGGTGGAGATTTTCATGCATGCCAGATCCACCACACCAGCATCTATCGAAACTCAGACACAATCTGCTTCCTCCTCAGGTCATTGAATCGGTGGAGGCTGGTGTCTGTGGATCTCACTCTGCTTAGTTTGTCCTTCCTGCCTTTCCTCAGTCTCTCCTTTGGTCTCTTGAGGTCACCCTGATTTTTTGGATTTGTTCGAATTTAGATGTTTCTGGAGTTGGTGAGGAATTCTGGTTGGTGGCCCGGTGGGTGGTGTCTGGCTGGTGCTGGATTTCACTTTCCTTTGTTTTCTTTGGTCCCCTCGGGTCTCCTGACGGCGGTGTTCGGTTTAGGTGAACGGTATGGGATTTTTTCTAATAGGTTTTTGGTGAGCTAACGAATACACACACACTCGCACGCACGCACACCCACATTCAAAAAAAAAAAAGAGCAATGATGATGACATTACCGAATGAACAATACTGAGCTCTTTTTGAAGAAAAATAAAAAATAAATAAAATAAAATAAAAAAAGAAAGAAAATATCAAATCGTTGAGTGACCTTTCAGCTTCTTCATTTCAAAGTCAACCCTTCCTTCAAAGAGACCACGCAAGGGTGGGAACTCAGATTAATAGTTAACAGTGTTTTTACTTTTTTAGGGACTACGCAATTTTGTACCTAGGCCTTTTATGGGTACTTATCTGACTTCATTCAGGTAAATTGACCTTTTAGCCCTAGTCATTTTTAAGACACTTGGGCATTTACTTTATTTACAAATAGCTCAAAGACAGACTTGATAGTACTTTTTTGTTGTTGTAGTACACCACTTTGTGTTTGATTGCATCATTGTACAATGCAACCTTGTTTGGTAGTTGTCATGTATGTTACAAATCTCTTTATTAAAAGAACCAGCACACACACACACACACAACATAGTGGCAATAGTTTGATGACCTCAAAACATCTTGGGCCGTAACACTTTGCATGCCAGGGAGTAGTTAATTTTAGTTCAGTCAGATGTTCTCTACATGTTCATGTACATGCTAACAAACTTTTCAAACTCCATCTTTCCATACTGAAAAGCATGGAAATGCCATTAACCCATAGGTGTCAAATTTCGGTCCTCGAGGGCCGCAGTCCTGCAGGTCTTCGAAGGTTTCCCTCTTCCAACACAAGCTGATTCCAATCAGCAGGATCGTTATCAGGCTTATACAGAGCTTGCTGATGAGCTGATCATATAACATCCAAATCCTGCAGGACTGTGGCCCTCCAGGACCGGAGTTTGACACCTATGCATTAATCCATTCTAGGCCACATTGCACATCTTCTGGCATGCATATTTTGATCACAAGGGGGCAATATCAGTTGCTTAAGCCTGGTGACATTATGCCATACGTATAGGGATGCACGATAATATCGGTGGCCAATAATTATCGTCAATTATCGACACATTTGACGTCATAAAGAAATCTGCCGATAATTATTGGCAATTATCGACCAATTTGCTCAAGTTGCGCCCAACTCATCAACCCCTCCCCTCTCCTATGGTAGTGTTGCATAATTGTGACATCAATGCGCGCAACCTCATGTCCACAGAAGATGCATCATAGCGACATAACAGTCGCTAGTGTGGGCTTTCTTCTACTGTCCAGTTGTGGAAAATAACTATTTAACACATAACATAAGTCTATACTGTATTGTGGACACCTGTATTTTTATTTTTTTAACTATGGGCTTTTCACTTCCTGTACATGAAGCAATCTCAAAGTGACCTTGACTGATAAGGCTGCTGGGAACAAAATGATTGCTTTCCTGTCTAGCTCAACTTTCCTTTCTCCTCCCAAAACCTAACCAGGCTGCATAAAAATCTTCCCATGATAATTTACTGCGCACACTCACAGATCACTTCTTGTAGACCCAAAAGACAAATTGTTTTTCAGACGGAAAATTCCACAACACTCCCCAAAATGTTTTTATTTTTAAAACATGACTGTTGTTTTGGCAAACTCAAAATGAGTTACTGGTTGTTTTTGAAGCAGATACCAATAGAATTAAGCTTCATGGTGCTTTGCACAATGTTTCAATGTATTTGTACATGTTAGACTTATAGTAGGGCATTGGCACTTTCTAAATTATTGGTTTATCAGTATCGTATAGCATTATCGTGCATCCCCAATACATATATTTGCCTGTCTTAATGTTTTGCATTGTGTGTTACGTTAGCATTAAGATAGCAGACTTTCCTAATGCTAAGTTATGTGGTTACTTTAAACACCTCACAACACTGAATAGGCAATCATAAAACTAATTGCGAGGGGGTGTAAATTAGGCTATATTAGAAAAGAAACAAGGTTCCCCCCAATACATTCAATTTAATTGTAGAAGGCAAAATTCTTCATACAGACAGACAAAACAAACATACCATGTTATATGTATATTTTTACATCCTAATTAGATTATTTATTTTCCCAGTTTTAAAGGCCACATTAATGTTGATTTTCAACATGTAAAAAGCTGCGTCCTATTCAAAAAGGTCCAGTTTGGCTTACAAGTTCCCAATGAAACATCCCAGCTTTGGCTTCGTTTTCACACAGTGTTAAGTTTGGTGACTATGAGCACGCGCACCGTCTGGTCAAATCCAGCGCACACGCACAGGCCCAGCTTGTCGGGGCTCCAGTCCAGGCTGGCAACGGGCTGCGTGGACAATGTGACGTTCTGTAGCAGGCTGACAGAGCCGGCCACGCCCACGTTGGTGCTGTCCGAGTCCTTCTTGCTACGCTGGGATGGATACTCGCTAAAAAAAAAATGCATTTGTAAAAGTTCAATGAATGCGAAAATGTGTCATGTGAAAGAACACACTTGGTAGGGAATTGTGTGAGATGGATACATTAGAAATTTCTGATTATAGACATATAGGGCACATAACACACTTTGGGGGGGGGGGGTATGCTGCTCAGGCTCTCAGGCCTGGTTGCAAGGTAAGGTATTGTGGCTCTCTACTATTTTGTGAAACACATTAAAACAAATTGGCATGCTGTAAAGTGCAAATCTCATAAAACACCGTCTTCGACCTACAACTCCCGTCCAATTTCAATGCACCACATAACTTTGTGTGTGTGTGTGTGGGGGGGGGGGGGTAGACCGCAGTATAGAGCAGTGCTGCGGTCCCCTGTCCGTGTCCCCCCCCCCCCTATTTATTTTTTTAATGCACCACATACACTCATTGATATGCCTGGGAGGCGGGTGGATCGGAGCGTGGGATATCATGGGGTGGGGGTGAGGGGGCTGGGGGGGTCTGTAGACCGGCGGGGTGCCTGGCGGGCCTGCAGTGCCCCATCCTGCTGCGTTGCGTTGGGGACGCGGGCCGTGTTGGGGTGGGGGCGCGGGCCGTGTTGGGGTGGGGGGGGCGCTCCTGCTCCTGGCTTTGCTCTCCAGCCGGTGGCCCTGGCGGGGCCCGGGGGTCGTCCTTTGGCGCTGCCGCGGCCTGGGGGGCCCTGAGGTGTTGCGCTTGCTCTGTCCTGGCAGGGGTCGACGGCTCCCCTCTTTGGTGGAGATTTTCATGCATGCCAGATCCACCACACCAGCATCTATCGAAACTCAGACACAATCTGCTTCTTCCTCAGGTCATTGAATCGGTGGAGGCTGGTGTCTGTGGATCTCACTCTGCTTCGTCTGTCCTTCCTTCCTTTCCTCAGTCTCTCCTTTGGTCTCTTGAGGTCTCCCTGATTTGTTGGAATTTAGATGTTTCTGGGGTTGGTGAAGAACTCTGGTTGGTGGCCCGGTGGGTGGTGTCTGGTCGTTGCTGTATTTCACTTTCCTTTCTTTTCTTTGGTCCTTCCTCGGGTCTCCTGACGGCAGTGTTCGGTTTAGGTGAACGGTATGGGATTTTTTAATAGGTTTTTGGTGAACTAACGAATACACACACTCACACGCACACATACAAAAAAAATAATAATAATAAAATAAAAAAGAGCAATGATGATGACATTACCGAATGAACAATAATGAGCTCTTTAAAAAAAAAAATTCTGACTCACTATTTCCACAGATGAAGGCTGCCCGAGCCGCCAGCCGTCAGGAAGATTTCTCGGTTCTGAGGTAAATGTCTCACCTGCCAGATGGTCGATTTATGAGCCTTAAAAAAATAAGTACAATTTAAATCATCTAAGAGAATCAATTTAAACTCAGTTAACAAATATAACCAGCAAATTGGTGGCAAAGAAAATGTAAGTTGAATTTGGAAAACATTTTAGTTTAACGCTAGCAGACATCGCCTGCTGTCAATCACGGCGGCACCAAACCACAGAGAATGAGAGACAAACACTTCCAGCTGTGAAAATGTCCCCCACATTTCCCTTGGAAGCTCACAAACGTAGAAAAGAACATTAATACCCCTTTAACATTTTCCTCACTCTGTAGCCATGACCGCAGCGGCCCATGCTACCTTTTCGGAAATGGAGGCAAAACCCTTGGTGGGGTGCTGAGTCCGCAGGTCAAACAAGTGGAATTTCCCCTCCAGCGAGGTGGCCACCATCTTGTTCATGTTGATGTCCTTCCTGTCGAACTCCACGCAGCATACCTGGTGGACAAAGTGGAATGTGAGAAAGACCAACAGCTATTCACGGTAGCCCTGCCACGAATGGCGAAAATCCACAAATGATTCAAGAGGTTTGTAATTACGTATAAATGCCACAAGATGGCAGCAAAGCACAAAAACTCTAAGATTCCACAAGATGGCCCAAAATTTAAAAAAAAAACATATATATATATGCTAATTGAATTTGTCAATTAATTTATTGTTAGTAAAGTAAAAAAAAATACATATATTTAACATTATTAAATATATTTTACTATGTATTGTCATTAATAATTGAGTTTTTAAATTATAAGGTAATAATTCTTCATTTGTTGAGAAATTCATTGACTTGTAAATAAGAATTGCTAGTTATAATTAAATTAATTATATTACATCTTTTAAATTAAAATTAAGTATTTTAGATTCATATGTTAACTCTTTAAAAATAATTTTAATAATTTAAAATATATATATTTTCTACATGTGTGTGGTTCTCACCCCGTTCTTAATGTTGGTTTCCCAGCGCAGCGACATGTTGCGCAGGTCAAACAGTTTGATGTCGCCGTTGTCGTAGCCGGCGCACACACAGCGGTCCTGATCGTTGAAGGCGTGGCCTGTGGGCACAGGTGCCAGTTAAATGTGACATGTGATTTATATCCTCTAGTGTGAAATTAAAATAAATCAATCTTGATGTGGGTGAGGAATGAAGGCAAGTTCACAGCATGAGGCAAATCAGCCTCTAAAATGAAATAAGAAATAAATGATGAGAGTAATGATTCTTTCATTCTTGATCCTTTTGAGTATTGTAAAGAAATTTCAATAGACGTGTTAGTAAAACACCTGCGTGGTGCAAACTATTTAAAATTACGAAAATAAGCATAAAGCCTCATTGAAAGATAAACTGGTCAAAGGGTTTGATGCTATGGAGATGTGACAAACCGAAGGCGACCGTCCAGCAGTCCCTCTTGGCGTCTCCTTCCATGGGCTGCATGTTGGCCACGGGCGAGTCTCGCTGTCGAGGGTCCCACACTTTCACTGTACCTGCAACGAAGAAGATATGTAATTAATGGAAGACATACTGTTACTAATATTCATTGCTTTTGTGACGCTTGAATCTATAAAACAAAAAACAGGGATTTTCATTGCAAAACAACTTATTTGCACATATACACCATGCTGTGCGCAAGGCTGATTCGCCGCATGGAACAAGTTGAATGTCAGCACTTTTTTTACATGCCGTTCATCCTTCACTCCGATACTTTATCACTAAAGTGAAAAACAAAAGTTGCACTGATGTACCGTCTCTGCTTCCAGTGACAATCTCAGGCGCGCCGTCGCCAATGCCAATGCCGCCAACGGCATCGATGCAGTTGACGATCTCCTTGTGAGCCTTCACGGAGTACACCGGTATGTTGGGTTCCTCCAGGTTCCTGTAAAATTACTGCATTAGCCACTGCAGAAAGCAAAATAAAACACCTTTGTTCGCACATAATTTGGGATTACCATATGTTTAGATATCCGTCAAAGTCCCCTGTTGCTATGTCTCTTTGGCGAAGAGACGAGGCCCCGAATGTGCCGCACTTTATGGGCTTGGCTTTTTCCACCTGGAACATAAAAGGGACAAGACATATGTTAACGACTCAACTAATGGATCTAGATTTGTGCCGTATTCATCTTTGTTGGAAAAAAGAACTGCAAAAATAAACACTGTCTAATTAACACCTCAAACGACAGTATTACTATTTTTGCAAAAGTGGATTTAAAGATCTTTTATTGTAATTTTCAGGTGTACCTCAATCCGTGACTCTCAGAACATTCTTGAGTCAACTTACTACTACTGACAAGTTTCATGTGTGCCAACTAGTGTTATATTGGTCTACATAGAAACAATGAATAATGAATTTGAACGTCCCACTCAAAAACGTATGTTGCTATGGAGACGAGGCACTAACAAAAAACTCAGATCCCCCTTTATAGCCAAAGCCCTCAATTAAATTGTTAACCTAGAGCTAATTCACGGATATGTTTAAAACAAAAAACATGTGGCATCTAAGGTGTACCTCTTTGATGAGCTGAGCCTCTCCGTGCTGCATTTCGTACATTTGCATGACTCCGGTTCCCCTCGGAAAGTTCCCGAGACACACGAACTTGGAACTGCACGGGATCCATTTGCAGTCAAAAACCGTGTAGTTTAAACTCTTCTGGACGTGTGCGATTATTTGGGGCTTCGAGAGTGGTGTCGACATCTCGTTTTGCCCCCAATAAACGAAAAATAATATTGGAACGTGGGTAAAAAGGTACAGGTGTAAATACTTAAATGGTGCTAGTACGTGCCCAAACACATGACGCATGACCCTCTTCTTCCTTTCAGGACATCTCGTTAAATGAAGTTACGTGCCCAAAACACAGTACTGGTGCTAAATAATATGCCTGAAAAACTATTCTGTCACGTAAACAATTACCACATTTATTAAAAATAAACCATGCTTATTTATCTGATGATGTATTGGCATAGATATCATTTTAATAGTTAGACATTCAACAATCCTCGTTTACGTATGTCTTTTTTATTCAGGCAAAGTCGACGTTGCCTAAGGGTCTTTCCTGTTGCACGAGGACACCATCAGCCTCCGTGCTCAAAGTCTTACCCACTGTTTACTTCACAACTGGGCGTTTGAAACGTGAGTTTCACCATGGATTCTGCGACAAATTATGAGATGGAAGCTGGCGTGGTGGAAAAGCAGGGTGACAGTGATAGTTTTATAAAAGTCAAGTCAAAAAAGAGCCAAAAGAGGAAAATCGACGCAGCTGATATGGACACAGAGGGTCCTGTAGCACGCAAGAGGCCACAATTTCCACCTATTTCTCTCGACAAATTAAGGGTATTAATGATCGTATTGTATTTGAAAGTACTTTAAATATTTAGAAGGCGTATTAATGTAAATGTTTGTGTTTCTAGGGGGCGGATCAGATGCGTAAAGTGGCCGTCCCAGCCCATCGTTACACGCCACTGAAGGAGAACTGGCTTAAGATCTTCACTCCCATTGTGGAGAATCTGCAACTTCAAGTCAGATTCAACCTCAAGACACGAAATGTGGAGATTAAAGTAAGTGTCTACAGAAATTTCACGTGACGTAGTTACGTAATATTAAATTAACAATTATAATTTAAATTGCAATCAGTGTTAATAATCTGGACTTTGCCCCTAAACGACTGCTTCAAGCCTAAATACTAGTACTGATTGAGTTTAGAGGTGATTTGGGGCATGTTGAGATTGCTGCCCCCCCCCCCCCCCCCCAACGGGGCGATCCATTTCTCAATAGAGTAATAAAAGTAATTCCAAGTGGACATAGTTCTAAATATTTTATTGTTCCCACGTTCTAGACTTGCAAAGAGACACAAGATATCGCCTCACTCACCAAAGCAGCGGATTTCGTGAAAGCCTTCATTCTGGGCTTCCAGGTTGAAGTAAGTGTGTTGGCACTTCTGCATTTTTACATTTACACACAATCAGCAAATGGATATTCTTGGGTGTGGTGAGCTCACATTTATTGGAAACATTATAACAGTTTGTTTATTTACTAATAGTCCTGTTTACTATGTTTAGACGTATGAGTTTGTTTGATTGGGGGGGGGGGGGGGATTTGGCAAACTATATATTTTTGGAAACCTTAAATACTAACAAATCAGAAAATGTTTGTTGCCATTTTCTTCGAGGTTAAAGTAGCCATATTTGATCTTTAAAAATGGCTACTTTCAAAAACTAACTTCTCAATAGCTCGCCTCAAGATAACCTAAAATCATAATTGGAAGTGGTCAAATTTATATTTCTGGGGCCAAAGAATCAAATGGAGCTGATTACATTATAAATGAGACATTTTGCGTTTTTAATCATATAATGTATTGTTTTATGTAATTAAATGGCATTAATGGTAGTCCTATTCTGGTAACCTGGACATGTATAAATCTTCCAAAACAAATGGAATATTTACATATTGCATACTTTGGATAGTTCACTCAAAAGTAATCTCACATAATCAGATTTCTTCCACTAGGGGCGCTTGACTACAGGAGGCTAACTCAAAACCAGAACTTTTTTTAGACGAGTTGCCGTGTTGACAAATGGTCCTTAAATGCTGGTTTTAGTCATTGCTTATGATTACAATGTCTTGATCTCCATTTTTGAGACAAAAAAAATCAGATGATGCCAATTTGGTAGAAGCATATCTAATTAATCCAGAAATTTAGCATTATCATTGCCAAATCATTGTCATGTCCTAGCTAACATTAGTTGGCAAAAAAAAATTCTTCCATCAATGTTATTTATCATTATCAATTATATTTTATTTCTTCTTTGGGAGTAGCTGTGTACTGCGTGAAACATCTCAGATCCACGTATTTAGCTTTACTCTATGAATAGAGGTAGACTTGTGTCCCCGTTCCGATTTTGGCTAAGGTTTGTCTTAGCGTTGCGGGTAGAATTTTGGTCTGTTAAAATTTTTGACATTTTTGGAATGGCAGTAGGCTATGCAACATTGTCTGTTAATGACTGATGCATTTGCTTGACTATTGCAAACCTACATCAGAGTAACATGAAGAAGAAGTCTCAGCTTCTTCAGCTAGGACTAGACAGCCAGAGTCAGGAAACAACTACAGTCGTGTTCAAAAGTCTACATATACTTGTAAAGAACATAATAATCATGGTTCTCCTGAGCATCCAGTTATTTCTATAACGCTGATTTTGAATTATTTGAGATTCTACAACGTTGATGGGGGGAACGAATTGGACAAAGGCTACGTCATATGCAAGATTTGTTGCGCAAAAATTAAATACTTTGGCAACACAACAAATATGAGAAGCCTCACAGCACGATTCCACCCGACAGAAGGGGTGAGAAAGCCGGCTGTTATTGCTAGAAGTAGCCAGAAAACCATCA